>NW_028136594.1:0-37000 GCF_965140915.1 Aythya marila | reverse complement strand
AGTGATCCAATTCATTTTTGGGGTGTTTTTGACTTGTTTTGGGGTCTCCGTTGGGTTTTGTTGTGTTCTTGTTGGTCATCATGTTGGAAAAGTGTAAATTGCGTGTTTTGGAGAACATCAGGTAGGTTTAGTGTCGTTTTGGGGTGGATCTATGTTTTTTGGGGATTTTCTTCCAGTTTTGGGGGTGATTCCGTTCTTGTTTGAGGTGTTTTTGACTTGTTTTGTGTTCTCCGTTGGGTTTTAGTTGGATTCTCGTTGGTCGTTAAGGTAAATGGGAGTGGATTGTGGGTTTTGAAGAAGATCAGGTGAGTTTAGGGTGGTTTTGCGGGGAAATTCATAGTTTTTGGTGTCTTTTCTTCTGATCCAGTTCTTGTTTGGGGTGTTTTTGACGTGTTTTGGGGTTTCCGTTGGGTTTCGTTGAGTTCCTAATGGGTTTTATGGTGGTTGGGAGTGGACATTTGGATTTGGAGAACATCAGGTACGTTTAGAGTGGTTTTGGGATTGGATCCGTGCTTTTTGGGGTTTTCTTTCGTTTTTGGGGGTGATTCTGTTCTTGTTTGGGGTGTTTTTGACGTGTTTTGGGTTCTCCGTTGGGTTTCGTTGGGTTTTCCGTGATCATCATGGTGGAAAAGTGTAAATTGTGGGTTTTGGAGAACATCAGGTAGGTTTATGAGGACTTTTGGGGCAGATTCAAGGTTTTTAGGGTTTTCTTCTGTTTTTTTTTTCTAGTGATCCAGTTGTTTTTCGGCGTGTTTTTGATGTGTTTTGGGGTCTCCATTGGGTTTCGTTGGGTTTTCCGTGGTCATCATGGTGGAAAAGTGTAAATTGTGGGTTTTGGAGAACATCAGGTAGGTTTAGGGGGACTTTTGGGGTGGATTCATGGTATTTGTTTTTTTTTTTTTTCTGTTTTTTTTTTTTTTTTGAGGTGATCCCGTTCTTATTTTGGGGTGTTTTTGATGTGTTTTGGGGTCTCCGTTGGGTTTTGTTGGGTTCTTGTTGGTCATCATGTTGGAAAAGTGTAAATTGTGGATTTTGGAGAACATCAGGTGAGTTTAAGTTTTTCTGGGTGGTGAATCTATGGTTTTGGGGGAATTCTTCTGTTTTTTTAGCGTTTTCTTCTGTTTTTTAGGGTGGTCCCATTCTTTTTTGGGGTGTTTTTGACATATTTTGGGGTCTCCGTTGGTTTTTGTTTGGTTCTTGTTGTTCATCATGGTGAAAACGGGTAAATTGTGGGTAATGGAGAACATCAGGTAGGTTTAGGGGGACTTTTGGGGTGGATCACTGGCTTTTAGGCTTTTCTTTCGGTTTTGGGGGTGATCCCGCTTTTTTTTTGTGGTGTTTTTGACGTGTTTTGGGGTTTCCGTTGCGTTTCGTTGATTTCCTAATGTGTTTTAAGTTTGTTGGGAGTGGACTTTGGGATTTGGAGAACATCAGGTAGGTTTAGTGTGTTTTTGGGTGGATCTATGGTATTTGGGTTTTTCTTCTGTTTTTTTGGGGGGAGTGATCCAATTCATTTTTGGGGTGTTTTTGACTTGTTTTGGGGTCTCCGTTGGGTTTTGTTGGGTTCTTGTTGGTCATCATGTTGGAAAAGTGTAAATTGCGCGTTTTGGAGAACATCAGGTAGGTTTAGTGTCGTTTTGGGGTGGATCTATGTTTTTTGGGGATTTTCTTCCAGTTTTGGGGGTGATTCCGTTCTTGTTTGGGGTGTTTTTGACTTGTTTTGTGTTCTCCGTTGGGTTTTAGTTGGATTCTCGTTGGTCGTTAAGGTAAATGGGAGTGGATTGTGGGTTTTGAAGAAGATCAGGTGAGTTTAGGGTGGTTTTGCGGGGAAATTCATAGTTTTTGGTGTCTTTTCTTCTGATCCAGTTCTTGTTTGGGGTGTTTTTGACGTGTTTTGGGGTTTCCGTTGGGTTTCGTTGAGTTCCTAATGGGTTTTATGGTGGTTGGGAGTGGACATTTGGATTTGGAGAACATCAGGTACGTTTAGAGTGGTTTTGGGATTGGATCCGTGCTTTTTGGGGTTTTCTTTCGTTTTTGGGGGTGATTCTGTTCTTGTTTGGGGTGTTTTTGACGTGTTTTGGGTTCTCCGTTGGGTTTCGTTGGGTTTTCCGTGATCATCATGGTGGAAAAGTGTAAATTGTGGGTTTTGGAGAACATCAGGTAGGTTTATGAGGACTTTTGGGGCAGATTCAAGGTTTTTAGGGTTTTCTTCTGTTTTTTTTTTCTAGTGATCCAGTTGTTTTTCGGCGTGTTTTTGATGTGTTTTGGGGTCTCCATTGGGTTTCGTTGGGTTTTCCGTGGTCATCATGGTGGAAAAGTGTAAATTGTGGGTTTTGGAGAACATCAGGTAGGTTTAGGGGGACTTTTGGGGTGGATTCATGGTATTTGTTTTTTTTTTTTTTCTGTTTTTTTTTTTTTTTGAGGTGATCCCGTTCTTATTTTGGGGTGTTTTTGATGTGTTTTGGGGTCTCCGTTGGGTTTTGTTGGGTTCTTGTTGGTCATCATGTTGGAAAAGTGTAAATTGTGGATTTTGGAGAACATCAGGTGAGTTTAAGTTTTTCTGGGTGGTGAATCTATGGTTTTGGGGGAATTCTTCTGTTTTTTTAGCGTTTTCTTCTGTTTTTTAGGGTGGTCCCATTCTTTTTTGGGGTGTTTTTGACATATTTTGGGGTCTCCGTTGGTTTTTGTTTGGTTCTTGTTGTTCATCATGGTGAAAACGGGTAAATTGTGGGTAATGGAGAACATCAGGTAGGTTTAGGGGGACTTTTGGGGTGGATCACTGGCTTTTAGGCTTTTCTTTCGGTTTTGGGGGTGATCCCGCTTTTTTTTGTGGTGTTTTTGACGTGTTTTGGGGTTTCCGTTGGGTTTCGTTGATTTCCTAATGTGTTTTAAGTTTGTTGGGAGTGGACTTTGGGATTTGGAGAACATCAGGTAGGTTTAGTGTGTTTTTGGGTGGATCTATGGTATTTGGGTTTTTCTTCTGTTTTTTTGGGGGGAGTGATCCAATTCATTTTTGGGGTGTTTTTGACTTGTTTTGGGGTCTCCGTTGGGTTTTGTTGGGTTCTTGTTGGTCATCATGTTGGAAAAGTGTAAATTGCGTGTTTTGGAGAACATCAGGTAGGTTTAGTGTCGTTTTGGGGTGGATCTATGTTTTTTGGGGATTTTCTTCCAGTTTTGGGGGTGATTCCGTTCTTGTTTGGGGTGTTTTTGACTTGTTTTGTGTTCTCCGTTGGGTTTTAGTTGGATTCTCGTTGGTCGTTAAGGTAAATGGGAGTGGATTGTGGGTTTTGAAGAAGATCAGGTGAGTTTAGGGTGGTTTTGCGGGGAAATTCATAGTTTTTGGTGTCTTTTCTTCTGATCCAGTTCTTTTCTGGGGTGTTTTTGACGTGTTTTGGGGTTTCCGTTGGGTTTCGTTGAGTTCCTAATGGGTTTTATGGTGGTTGGGAGTGGACATTTGGATTTGGAGAACATCAGGTACGTTTAGAGTGGTTTTGGGATTGGATCCGTGCTTTTTGGGGTTTTCTTTCGTTTTTGGGGGTGATTCTGTTCTTGTTTGGGGTGTTTTTGACGTGTTTTGGGTTCTCCGTTGGGTTTCGTTGGGTTTTCCGTGATCATCATGGTGGAAAAGTGTAAATTGTGGGTTTTGGAGAACATCAGGTAGGTTTATGAGGACTTTTGGGGCAGATTCAAGGTTTTTAGGGTTTTCTTCTGTTTTTTTTTCTAGTGATCCAGTTGTTTTTCGGCGTGTTTTTGATGTGTTTTGGGGTCTCCATTGGGTTTCGTTGGGTTTTCCGTGGTCATCATGGTGGAAAAGTGTAAATTGTGGGTTTTGGAGAACATCAGGTAGGTTTAGGGGGACTTTTGGGGTGGATTCATGGTATTTGTTTTTTTTTTTCTGTTTTTTTTTTTTTTTTTTTTTTGAGGTGATCCCGTTCTTATTTTGGGGTGTTTTTGATGTGTTTTGGGGTCTCCGTTGGGTTTTGTTGGGTTCTTGTTGGTCATCATGTTGGAAAAGTGTAAATTGTGGATTTTGGAGAACATCAGGTGAGTTTAAGTTTTTCTGGGTGGTGAATCTATGGTTTTGGGGGAATTCTTCTGTTTTTTTTTTTTTTTAGCGTTTTCTTCTGTTTTTTAGGGTGGTCCCATTCTTTTTTGGGGTGTTTTTGACATATTTTGGGGTCTCCGTTGGTTTTTGTTTGGTTCTTGTTGTTCATCATGGTGAAAACGGGTAAATTGTGGGTAATGGAGAACATCAGGTAGGTTTAGGGGGACTTTTGGGGTGGATCACTGGCTTTTAGGCTTTTCTTTCGGTTTTGGGGGTGATCCCGCTTTTTTTTTGTGGTGTTTTTGACGTGTTTTGGGGTTTCCGTTGCGTTTCGTTGATTTCCTAATGTGTTTTAAGTTTGTTGGGAGTGGACTTTGGGATTTGGAGAACATCAGGTAGGTTTAGTGTGTTTTTGGGTGGATCTATGGTATTTGGGTTTTTCTTCTGTTTTTTTGGGGGGAGTGATCCAATTCATTTTTGGGGTGTTTTTGACTTGTTTTGGGGTCTCCGTTGGGTTTTGTTGGGTTCTTGTTGGTCATCATGTTGGAAAAGTGTAAATTGCGTGTTTTGGAGAACATCAGGTAGGTTTAGTGTCGTTTTGGGGTGGATCTATGTTTTTTGGGGATTTTCTTCCAGTTTTGGGGGTGATTCCGTTCTTGTTTGGGGTGTTTTTGACTTGTTTTGGGGTCTCCGTTGGGTTTTAGTTGGATTCTCGTTGGTCCTTAAGGGAAATGGGAGTGGATTGTGGGTTTTGAAGAAGATCAGGTGAGTTTAGGGTGGTTTTGCGGGGAAATTCATAGTTTTTGGTGTCTTTTCTTCTGATCCAGTTCTTGTTTGGGGTGTTTTTGACGTGTTTTGGGGTTTCCGTTGGGTTTCGTTGAGTTCCTAATGGGTTTTATGGTGGTTGGGAGTGGACATTTGGATTTGGAGAACATCAGGTACGTTTAGAGTGGTTTTGGGATTGGATCCGTGCTTTTTGGGGTTTTCTTTCGTTTTTGGGGGTGATTCTGATCTTGTTTGGGGTGTTTTTGACGTGTTTTGGGTTCTCCGTTGGGTTTCGTTGGGTTTTCCGTGATCATCATGGTGGAAAAGTGTAAATTGTGGGTTTTGGAGAACATCAGGTAGGTTTATGAGGACTTTTGGGGCAGATTCAAGGTTTTTAGGGTTTTCTTCTGTTTTTTTTTTTTTTCTAGTGATCCAGTTGTTTTTCGGCGTGTTTTTGATGTGTTTTGGGGTCTCCATTGGGTTTCGTTGGGTTTTCCGTGGTCATCATGGTGGAAAAGTGTAAATTGTGGGTTTTGGAGAACATCAGGTAGGTTTAGGGGGACTTTTGGGGTGGATTCATGGTATTTGTTTTTTTTTTTTTTTTCTGTTTTTTTTTTTTTTTGAGGTGATCCCGTTCTTATTTTGGGGTGTTTTTGATGTGTTTTGGGGTCTCCGTTGGGTTTTGTTGGGTTCTTGTTGGTCATCATGTTGGAAAAGTGTAAATTGTGGATTTTGGAGAACATCAGGTGAGTTTAAGTTTTTCTGGGTGGTGAATCTATGGTTTTGGGGGAATTCTTCTGTTTTTTTAGCGTTTTCTTCTGTTTTTTAGGGTGGTCCCATTCTTTTTTGGGGTGTTTTTGACATATTTTGGGGTCTCCGTTGGTTTTTGTTTGGTTCTTGTTGTTCATCATGGTGAAAACGGGTAAATTGTGGGTAATGGAGAACATCAGGTAGGTTTAGGGGGACTTTTGGGGTGGATCACTGGCTTTTAGGCTTTTCTTTCGGTTTTGGGGGTGATCCCGCTTTTTTTTTGTGGTGTTTTTGACGTGTTTTGGGGTTTCCGTTGCGTTTCGTTGATTTCCTAATGTGTTTTAAGTTTGTTGGGAGTGGACTTTGGGATTTGGAGAACATCAGGTAGGTTTAGGGGGACTTTTGGGGTGGATTCATGGTATTTGGGGTTTTCTTCTGTTTTTTTGGGGGGAGTGATCCAATTCATTTTTGGGGTGTTTTTGACTTGTTTTGGGGTCTCCGTTGGGTTTTGTTGGGTTCTTGTTGGTCATCATGTTGGAAAAGTGTAAATTGCGTGTTTTGGAGAACATCAGGTAGGTTTAGTGTCGTTTTGGGGTGGATCTATGTTTTTTGGGGATTTTCTTCCAGTTTTGGGGGTGATTCCGTTCTTGTTTGGGGTGTTTTTGACTTGTTTTGTGTTCTCCGTTGGGTTTTAGTTGGATTCTCGTTGGTCGTTAAGGTAAATGGGAGTGGATTGTGGGTTTTGAAGAAGATCAGGTGAGTTTAGGGTGGTTTTGCGGGGAAATTCATAGTTTTTGGTGTCTTTTCTTCTGATCCAGTTCTTGTTTGGGGTGTTTTTGACGTGTTTTGGGGTTTCCGTTGGGTTTCGTTGAGTTCCTAATGGGTTTTATGGTGGTTGGGAGTGGACATTTGGATTTGGAGAACATCAGGTACGTTTAGAGTGGTTTTGGGATTGGATCCGTGCTTTTTGGGGTTTTCTTTAGTTTTTGGGGGTGATTCTGTTCTTGTTTGGGGTGTTTTTGACGTGTTTTGGGTTCTCCGTTGGGTTTCGTTGGGTTTTCCGTGATCATCATGGTGGAAAAGTGTAAATTGTGGGTTTTGGAGAACATCAGGTAGGTTTATGAGGACTTTTGGGGCAGATTCAAGGTTTTTAGGGTTTTCTTCTGTTTTTTTTTTCTAGTGATCCAGTTGTTTTTCGGCGTGTTTTTGATGTGTTTTGGGGTCTCCATTGGGTTTCGTTGGGTTTTCCGTGGTCATCATGGTGGAAAAGTGTAAATTGTGGGTTTTGGAGAACATCAGGTAGGTTTAGGGGGACTTTTGGGGTGGATTCATGGTATTTGTTTTTTTTTTTTTTCTGTTTTTTTTTTTTTTTTTGAGGTGATCCCGTTCTTATTTTGGGGTGTTTTTGATGTGTTTTGGGGTCTCCGTTGGGTTTTGTTGGGTTCTTGTTGGTCATCATGTTGGAAAAGTGTAAATTGTGGATTTTGGAGAACATCAGGTGAGTTTAAGTTTTTCTGGGTGGTGAATCTATGGTTTTGGGGGAATTCTTCTGTTTTTTTAGCGTTTTCTTCTGTTTTTTAGGGTGGTCCCATTCTTTTTTGGGGTGTTTTTGACATATTTTGGGGTCTCCGTTGGTTTTTGTTTGGTTCTTGTTGTTCATCATGGTGAAAACGGGTAAATTGTGGGTAATGGAGAACATCAGGTAGGTTTAGGGGGACTTTTGGGGTGGATCACTGGCTTTTAGGCTTTTCTTTCGGTTTTGGGGGTGATCCCGCTTTTTTTTGTGGTGTTTTTGACGTGTTTTGGGGTTTCCGTTGGGTTTCGTTGATTTCCTAATGTGTTTTAAGTTTGTTGGGAGTGGACTTTGGGATTTGGAGAACATCAGGTAGGTTTAGTGTGTTTTTGGGTGGATCTATGGTATTTGGGTTTTTCTTCTGTTTTTTTGGGGGGAGTGATCCAATTCATTTTTGGGGTGTTTTTGACTTGTTTTGGGGTCTCCGTTGGGTTTTGTTGGGTTCTTGTTGGTCATCATGTTGGAAAAGTGTAAATTGCGTGTTTTGGAGAACATCAGGTAGGTTTAGTGTCGTTTTGGGGTGGATCTATGTTTTTTGGGGATTTTCTTCCAGTTTTGGGGGTGATTCCGTTCTTGTTTGGGGTGTTTTTGACTTGTTTTGGGGTCTCCGTTGGGTTTTAGTTGGATTCTCGTTGGTCCTTAAGGGAAATGGGAGTGGATTGTGGGTTTTGAAGAAGATCAGGTGAGTTTAGGGTGGTTTTGTGGGGAAATTCATAGTTTTTGGTGTCTTTTCTTCTGATCCAGTTCTTGTTTGGGGTGTTTTTGACGTGTTTTGGGGTTTCCGTTGGGTTTCGTTGAGTTCCTAATGGGTTTTATGGTGGTTGGGAGTGGACATTTGGATTTGGAGAACATCAGGTACGTTTAGAGTGGTTTTGGGATTGGATCCGTGCTTTTTGGGGTTTTCTTTCGTTTTTGGGGGTGATTCTGATCTTGTTTGGGGTGTTTTTGACGTGTTTTGGGTTCTCCGTTGGGTTTCGTTGGGTTTTCCGTGATCATCATGGTGGAAAAGTGTAAATTGTGGGTTTTGGAGAACATCAGGTAGGTTTATGAGGACTTTTGGGGCAGATTCAAGGTTTTTAGGGTTTTCTTCTGTTTTTTTTTTTTTTCTAGTGATCCAGTTGTTTTTCGGCGTGTTTTTGATGTGTTTTGGGGTCTCCATTGGGTTTCGTTGGGTTTTCCGTGGTCATCATGGTGGAAAAGTGTAAATTGTGGGTTTTGGAGAACATCAGGTAGGTTTAGGGGGACTTTTGGGTGGATTCATGGTATTTGTTTTTTTTTTTTTTCTGTTTTTTTTTTTTTTGAGGTGATCCCGTTCTTATTTTGGGGTGTTTTTGATGTGTTTTGGGGTCTCCGTTGGGTTTTGTTGGGTTCTTGTTGGTCATCATGTTGGAAAAGTGTAAATTGTGGATTTTGGAGAACATCAGGTGAGTTTAAGTTTTTCTGGGTGGTGAATCTAAGGTTTTGGGGGAATTCTTCTGTTTTTTTAGCGTTTTCTTCTGTTTTTTAGGGTGGTCCCATTCTTTTTTGGGGTGTTTTTGACATATTTTGGGGTCTCCGTTGGTTTTTGTTTGGTTCTTGTTGTTCATCATGGTGAAAACGGGTAAATTGTGGGTAATGGAGAACATCAGGTAGGTTTAGGGGGACTTTTGGGGTGGATCACTGGCTTTTAGGCTTTTCTTTCGGTTTTGGGGGTGATCCCGCTTTTTTTTTTGTGGTGTTTTTGACGTGTTTTGGGGTTTCCGTTGGGTTTCGTTGATTTCCTAATGTGTTTTAAGTTTGTTGGGAGTGGACTTTGGGATTTGGAGAACATCAGGTAGGTTTAGGGGGACTTTTGGGGTGGATTCATGGTATTTGGGGTTTTCTTCTGTTTTTTTGGGGGGAGTGATCCAATTCATTTTTGGGGTGTTTTTGACTTGTTTTGGGGTCTCCGTTGGGTTTTGTTGGGTTCTTGTTGGTCATCATGTTGGAAAAGTGTAAATTGCGTGTTTTGGAGAACATCAGGTAGGTTTAGTGTCGTTTTGGGGTGGATCTATGTTTTTTGGGGATTTTCTTCCAGTTTTGGGGGTGATTCCGTTCTTGTTTGGGGTGTTTTTGACTTGTTTTGTGTTCTCCGTTGGGTTTTAGTTGGATTCTCGTTGGTCGTTAAGGTAAATGGGAGTGGATTGTGGGTTTTGAAGAAGATCAGGTGAGTTTAGGGTGGTTTTGCGGGGAAATTCATAGTTTTTGGTGTCTTTTCTTCTGATCCAGTTCTTGTTTGGGGTGTTTTTGACGTGTTTTGGGGTTTCCGTTGGGTTTCGTTGAGTTCCTAATGGGTTTTATGGTGGTTGGGAGTGGACATTTGGATTTGGAGAACATCAGGTACGTTTAGAGTGGTTTTGGGATTGGATCCGTGCTTTTTGGGGTTTTCTTTCGTTTTTGGGGTGATTCTGTTCTTGTTTGGGGTGTTTTTGACGTGTTTTGGGTTCTCCGTTGGGTTTCGTTGGGTTTTCCGTGATCATCATGGTGGAAAAGTGTAAATTGTGGGTTTTGGAGAACATCAGGTAGGTTTATGAGGACTTTTGGGGCAGATTCAAGGTTTTTAGGGTTTTCTTCTGTTTTTTTTTCTAGTGATCCAGTTGTTTTTCGGCGTGTTTTTGATGTGTTTTGGGGTCTCCATTGGGTTTCGTTGGGTTTTCCGTGGTCATCATGGTGGAAAAGTGTAAATTGTGGGTTTTGGAGAACATCAGGTAGGTTTAGGGGGACTTTTGGGGTGGATTCATGGTATTTGTTTTTTTTTTTTTTCTGTTTTTTTTTTTTTTTTGAGGTGATCCCGTTCTTATTTTGGGGTGTTTTTGATGTGTTTTGGGGTCTCCGTTGGGTTTTGTTGGGTTCTTGTTGGTCATCATGTTGGAAAAGTGTAAATTGTGGATTTTGGAGAACATCAGGTGAGTTTAAGTTTTTCTGGGTGGTGAATCTATGGTTTTGGGGGAATTCTTCTGCTTTTTTAGCGTTTTCTTCTGTTTTTTAGGGTGGTCCCATTCTTTTTTGGGGTGTTTTTGACATATTTTGGGGTCTCCGTTGGTTTTTGTTTGGTTCTTGTTGTTCATCATGGTGAAAACGGGTAAATTGTGGGTAATGGAGAACATCAGGTAGGTTTAGGGGGACTTTTGGGGTGGATCACTGGCTTTTAGGCTTTTCTTTCGGTTTTGGGGGTGATCCCGCTTTTTTTTGTGGTGTTTTTGACGTGTTTTGGGGTTTCCGTTGGGTTTCGTTGATTTCCTAATGTGTTTTAAGTTTGTTGGGAGTGGACTTTGGGATTTGGAGAACATCAGGTAGGTTTAGGGGGACTTTTGGGGTGGATTCATGGTATTTGGGGTTTTCTTCTGTTTTTTTGGGGGGAGTGATCCAATTCATTTTTGGGGTGTTTTTGACTTGTTTTGGGGTCTCCGTTGGGTTTTGTTGGGTTCTTGTTGGTCATCATGTTGGAAAAGTGTAAATTGCGTGTTTTGGAGAACATCAGGTAGGTTTAGTGTCGTTTTGGGGTGGATCTATGTTTTTTGGGGATTTTCTTCCAGTTTTGGGGGTGATTCCGTTCTTGTTTGGGGTGTTTTTGACTTGTTTTGTGTTCTCCGTTGGGTTTTAGTTGGATTCTCGTTGGTCGTTAAGGTAAATGGGAGTGGATTGTGGGTTTTGAAGAAGATCAGGTGAGTTTAGGGTGGTTTTGCGGGGAAATTCATAGTTTTTGGTGTCTTTTCTTCTGATCCAGTTCTTGTTTGGGGTGTTTTTGACGTGTTTTGGGGTTTCCGTTGGGTTTCGTTGAGTTCCTAATGGGTTTTATGGTGGTTGGGAGTGGACATTTGGATTTGGAGAACATCAGGTACGTTTAGAGTGGTTTTGGGATTGGATCCGTGCTTTTTGGGGTTTTCTTTCGTTTTTGGGGGTGATTCTGTTCTTGTTTGGGGTGTTTTTGACGTGTTTTGGGTTCTCCGTTGGGTTTCGTTGGGTTTTCCGTGATCATCATGGTGGAAAAGTGTAAATTGTGGGTTTTGGAGAACATCAGGTAGGTTTATGAGGACTTTTGGGGCAGATTCAAGGTTTTTAGGGTTTTCTTCTGTTTTTTTTTTCTAGTGATCCAGTTGTTTTTCGGCGTGTTTTTGATGTGTTTTGGGGTCTCCATTGGGTTTCGTTGGGTTTTCCGTGGTCATCATGGTGGAAAAGTGTAAATTGTGGGTTTTGGAGAACATCAGGTAGGTTTAGGGGGACTTTTGGGGTGGATTCATGGTATTTGTTTTTTTTTTTTCTGTTTTTTTTTTTTTTTTTTTTTTTTTTTTTGAGGTGATCCCGTTCTTATTTTGGGGTGTTTTTGATGTGTTTTGGGGTCTCCGTTGGGTTTTGTTGGGTTCTTGTTGGTCATCATGTTGGAAAAGTGTAAATTGTGGATTTTGGAGAACATCAGGTGAGTTTAAGTTTTTCTGGGTGGTGAATCTATGGTTTTGGGGGAATTCTTCTGCTTTTTTAGCGTTTTCTTCTGTTTTTTAGGGTGGTCCCATTCTTTTTTGGGGTGTTTTTGACATATTTTGGGGTCTCCGTTGGTTTTTGTTTGGTTCTTGTTGTTCATCATGGTGAAAACGGGTAAATTGTGGGTAATGGAGAACATCAGGTAGGTTTAGGGGGACTTTTGGGGTGGATCACTGGCTTTTAGGCTTTTCTTTCGGTTTTGGGGGTGATCCCGCTTTTTTTTTTGTGGTGTTTTTGACGTGTTTTGGGGTTTCCGTTGCGTTTCGTTGATTTCCTAATGTGTTTTAAGTTTGTTGGGAGTGGACTTTGGGATTTGGAGAACATCAGGTAGGTTTAGTGTGTTTTTGGGTGGATCTAAGGTATTTGGGTTTTTCTTCTGTTTTTTTGGGGGGAGTGATCCAATTCATTTTTGGGGTGTTTTTGACTTGTTTTGGGGTCTCCGTTGGGTTTTGTTGGGTTCTTGTTGGTCATCATGTTGGAAAAGTGTAAATTGCGTGTTTTGGAGAACATCAGGTAGGTTTAGTGTCGTTTTGGGGTGGATCTATGTTTTTTGGGGATTTTCTTCCAGTTTTGGGGGTGATTCCGTTCTTGTTTGGGGTGTTTTTGACTTGTTTTGTGTTCTCCGTTGGGTTTTAGTTGGATTCTCGTTGGTCGTTAAGGTAAATGGGAGTGGATTGTGGGTTTTGAAGAAGATCAGGTGAGTTTAGGGTGGTTTTGCGGGGAAATTCATAGTTTTTGGTGTCTTTTCTTCTGATCCAGTTCTTGTTTGGGGTGTTTTTGACGTGTTTTGGGGTTTCCGTTGGGTTTCGTTGAGTTCCTAATGGGTTTTATGGTGGTTGGGAGTGGACATTTGGATTTGGAGAACATCAGGTACGTTTAGAGTGGTTTTGGGATTGGATCCGTGCTTTTTGGGGTTTTCTTTCGTTTTTGGGGGTGATTCTGATCTTGTTTGGGGTGTTTTTGACGTGTTTTGGGTTCTCCGTTGGGTTTCGTTGGGTTTTCCGTGATCATCATGGTGGAAAAGTGTAAATTGTGGGTTTTGGAGAACATCAGGTAGGTTTATGAGGACTTTTGGGGCAGATTC
This sequence comes from Aythya marila, assembly GCF_965140915.1. Taxonomy (NCBI): domain Eukaryota; kingdom Metazoa; phylum Chordata; class Aves; order Anseriformes; family Anatidae; genus Aythya; species Aythya marila. The sequence continues at coordinate 24,286 of NW_028136594.1, read as the reverse complement.
AAGGTTTTTAGGGTTTTCTTCTGTTTTTTTTTTTTCTAGTGATCCAGTTGTTTTTCGGCGTGTTTTTGATGTGTTTTGGGGTCTCCATTGGGTTTCGTTGGGTTTTCCGTGGTCATCATGGTGGAAAAGTGTAAATTGTGGGTTTTGGAGAACATCAGGTAGGTTTAGGGGGACTTTTGGGGTGGATTCATGGTATTTGTTTTTTTTTTTTTTCTGTTTTTTTTTTTTTTTGAGGTGATCCCGTTCTTATTTTGGGGTGTTTTTGATGTGTTTTGGGGTCTCCGTTGGGTTTTGTTGGGTTCTTGTTGGTCATCATGTTGGAAAAGTGTAAATTGTGGATTTTGGAGAACATCAGGTGAGTTTAAGTTTTTCTGGGTGGTGAATCTATGGTTTTGGGGGAATTCTTCTGTTTTTTTAGCGTTTTCTTCTGTTTTTTAGGGTGGTCCCATTCTTTTTTGGGGTGTTTTTGACATATTTTGGGGTCTCCGTTGGTTTTTGTTTGGTTCTTGTTGTTCATCATGGTGAAAACGGGTAAATTGTGGGTAATGGAGAACATCAGGTAGGTTTAGGGGGACTTTTGGGGTGGATCACTGGCTTTTAGGCTTTTCTTTCGGTTTTGGGGGTGATCCCGCTTTTTTTTTGTGGTGTTTTTGACGTGTTTTGGGGTTTCCGTTGCGTTTCGTTGATTTCCTAATGTGTTTTAAGTTTGTTGGGAGTGGACTTTGGGATTTGGAGAACATCAGGTAGGTTTAGTGTGTTTTTGGGTGGATCTATGGTATTTGGGTTTTTCTTCTGTTTTTTTGGGGGGAGTGATCCAATTCATTTTTGGGGTGTTTTTGACTTGTTTTGGGGTCTCCGTTGGGTTTTGTTGGGTTCTTGTTGGTCATCATGTTGGAAAAGTGTAAATTGCGTGTTTTGGAGAACATCAGGTAGGTTTAGGGGGACTTTTGGGGTGGATCACTGGCTTTTAGGCTTTTCTTTCGGTTTTGGGGGTGATCCCGCTTTTTTTTGTGGTGTTTTTGACGTGTTTTGGGGTTTCCGTTGGGTTTCGTTGATTTCCTAATGTGTTTTAAGTTTGTTGGGAGTGGACTTTGGGATTTGGAGAACATCAGGTAGGTTTAGTGTGTTTTTGGGTGGATCTATGGTATTTGGGTTTTTCTTCTGTTTTTTTGGGGGGAGTGATCCAATTCATTTTTGGGGTGTTTTTGACTTGTTTTGGGGTCTCCGTTGGGTTTTGTTGGGTTCTTGTTGGTCATCATGTTGGAAAAGTGTAAATTGCGTGTTTTGGAGAACATCAGGTAGGTTTAGTGTCGTTTTGGGGTGGATCTATGTTTTTTGGGGATTTTCTTCCAGTTTTGGGGGTGATTCCGTTCTTGTTTGGGGTGTTTTTGACTTGTTTTGGGGTCTCCGTTGGGTTTTAGTTGGATTCTCGTTGGTCGTTAAGGTAAATGGGAGTGGATTGTGGGTTTTGAAGAAGATCAGGTGAGTTTAGGGTGGTTTTGCGGGGAAATTCATAGTTTTTGGTGTCTTTTCTTCTGATCCAGTTCTTGTTTGGGGTGTTTTTGACGTGTTTTGGGGTTTCCGTTGGGTTTCGTTGAGTTCCTAATGGGTTTTATGGTGGTTGGGAGTGGACATTTGGATTTGGAGAACATCAGGTACGTTTAGAGTGGTTTTGGGATTGGATCCGTGCTTTTTGGGGTTTTCTTTCGTTTTTGGGGGTGATTCTGTTCTTGTTTGGGGTGTTTTTGACGTGTTTTGGGTTCTCCGTTGGGTTTCGTTGGGTTTTCCGTGGTCATCATGGTGGAAAAGTGTAAATTGTGGGTTTTGGAGAACATCAGGTAGGTTTAGGGGGACTTTTGGTGCAGATTCAAGGTTTTTAGGGTTTTCTTCTGTTTTTTTTCTAGTGATCCAGTTGTTTTTTGGCATGTTTTTGACGTGTTTTGGGGTCTCCGTTGGGTTTCGTTGGGATTTTCGTGGTCATCATGGTGGAAAAGTTTAAATTGTGGGTTTTGGAGAACATCAGGTAGGTTTAGGGGGACTTTTGGGGTGGATTCATGGTATTTGTTTTTTTTTTTCTGTTTTTTTTTTTTTTTTTTTTTTTTTTTTGAGGTGATCCCGTTCTTATTTTGGGGTGTTTTTGATGTGTTTTGGGGTCTCCGTTGGGTTTTGTGGGGTTCTTGTTGGTCATCATGTTGGAAAAGTGTAAATTGTGGATTTTGGAGAATATCAGGTGAGTTTAAGTTTTTCTGGGTGGTAAATCTATGGTTTTGGGGGAATTCTTCTGTTTTTTTAGCGTTTTCTTCTGTTTTTTAGGGTGGTCCCATTCTTTTTTGGGGTGTTTTTGACATATTTTGGGGTCTCCGTTGGTTTTTGTTTGGTTCTTGTTGTTCATCATGGTGAAAACGGGTAAATTGTGGGTAATGGAGAACATCAGGTAGGTTTAGGGGGACTTTTGGGGTGGATCACTGGCTTTTAGGCTTTTCTTTCGGTTTTGGGGGTGATCCCGCTTTTTTTTTGTGGTGTTTTTGACGTGTTTTGGGGTTTCCGTTGCGTTTCGTTGATTTCCTAATGTGTTTTAAGTTTGTTGGGAGTGGACTTTGGGATTTGGAGAACATCAGGTAGGTTTAGTGTGTTTTTGGGTGGATCTATGGTATTTGGGTTTTTCTTCTGTTTTTTTTTGGGGGGAGTGATCCAATTCATTTTTGGGGTGTTTTTGACTTGTTTTGGGGTCTCCGTTGGGTTTTGTTGGGTTCTTGTTGGTCATCATGTTGGAAAAGTGTAAATTGCGTGTTTTGGAGAACATCAGGTAGGTTTAGGGGGACTTTTGGGGTGGATCTATGTTTTTTGGGGATTTTCTTCCAGTTTTGGGGGTGATTCCGTTCTTGTTTGGGGTGTTTTTGACTTGTTTTGTGTTCTCCGTTGGGTTTTAGTTGGATTCTCGTTGGTCGTTAAGGTAAATGGGAATGGATTGTGGGTTTTGAAGAAGATCAGGTGAGTTTAGGGTGGTTTTGCGGGGAAATTCATAGTTTTTGGTGTCTTTTCTTCTGATCCAGTTCTTGTTTGGGGTGTTTTTGACGTGTTTTGGGGTTTCCGTTGGGTTTCGTTGAGTTCCTAATGGGTTTTATGGTGGTTGGGAGTGGACATTTGGATTTGGAGAACATCAGGTACGTTTAGAGTGGTTTTGGGATTGGATCCGTGCTTTTTGGGGTTTTCTTTCGTTTTGGGGGTTGATTCTGATCTTGTTTGGGGTTTTTTTGATGTGTTTTGGGTTCTCCGTTGGGTTTCGTTGGGTTTTCCGTGGTCATCATGGTGGAAAAGTGTAAATTGTGGGTTTTGGAGAACATCAGGTAGGTTTATGAGGACTTTTGGGGCAGATTCAAGGTTTTTAGGGTTTTCTTCTGTTTTTTTTCTAGTGATCCAGTTGTTTTTTGGCATGTTTTTGATGTGTTTTGGGGTCTCCGTTGGGTTTCGTTGGGTTTTTCGTGGTCATCATGGTGGAAAAGTTTAAATTGTGGGTTTTGGAGAACATCAGGTAGGTTTAGGGGGACTTTTGGGGCGGATTCATGGTATTTGTTTTTTTTTTTTTCTGTTTTTTTTTTTTTTTTTTTTTTTTGAGGTGATCCCGTTCTTATTTTGGGGTGTTTTTGATGTGTTTTGGGGTCTCCGTTGGGTTTTGTTGGGTTCTTGTTGGTCATCATGTTGGAAAAGTGTAAATTGTGGATTTTGGAGAACATCAGGTGAGTTTAAGTTTTTCTGGGTGGTGAATCTATGGTTTTGGGGGAATTCTTCTGTTTTTTTAGCGTTTTCTTCTGTTTTTTAGGGTGGTCCCATTCTTTTTTGGGGTGTTTTTGACATATTTTGGGGTCTCCGTTGGTTTTTGTTTGGTTCTTGTTTTTCATCATGGTGAAAACGGGTAAATTGTGGGTAATGGAGAACATCAGGTAGGTTTAGGGGGACTTTTGGGGTGGATCACTGGCTTTTAGGCTTTTCTTTCGGTTTTGGGGGTGATCCCGCTTTTTTTTGTGGTGTTTTTGACGTGTTTTGGGGTTTCCGTTGGGTTTCGTTGATTTCCTAATGTGTTTTAAGTTTGTTGGGAGTGGACTTTGGGATTTGGAGAACATCAGGTAGGTTTAGTGTGTTTTTGGGTGGATCTATGGTATTTGGGTTTTTCTTCTGTTTTTTTGGGGGGAGTGATCCAATTCATTTTTGGGGTGTTTTTGACTTGTTTTGGGGTCTCCGTTGGGTTTTGTTGGGTTCTTGTTGGTCATCATGTTGGAAAAGTGTAAATTGCGTGTTTTGGAGAACATCAGGTAGGTTTAGTGTCGTTTTGGGGTGGATCTATGTTTTTTGGGGATTTTCTTCCAGTTTTGGGGGTGATTCCGTTCTTGTTTGGGGTGTTTTTGACTTGTTTTGGGGTCTCCGTTGGGTTTTAGTTGGATTCTCGTTGGTCGTTAAGGTAAATGGGAGTGGATTGTGGGTTTTGAAGAAGATCAGGTGAGTTTAGGGTGGTTTTGCGGGGAAATTCATAGTTTTTGGTGTCTTTTCTTCTGATCCAGTTCTTTTCTGGGGTGTTTTTGACGTGTTTTGGGGTTTCCGTTGGGTTTCGTTGAGTTCCTAATGGGTTTTATGGTGGTTGGGAGTGGACATTTGGATTTGGAGAACATCAGGTACGTTTAGAGTGGTTTTGGGATTGGATCCGTGCTTTTTGGGGTTTTCTTTCGTTTTTGGGGGTGATTCTGTTCTTGTTTGGGGTGTTTTTGACGTGTTTTGGGTTCTCCGTTGGGTTTCGTTGGGTTTTCCGTGGTCATCATGGTGGAAAAGTGTAAATTGTGGGTTTTGGAGAACATCAGGTAGGTTTAGGGGGACTTTTGGTGCAGATTCAAGGTTTTTAGGGTTTTCTTCTGTTTTTTTTCTAGTGATCCAGTTGTTTTTTGGCATGTTTTTGACGTGTTTTGGGGTCTCCGTTGGGTTTCGTTGGGATTTTCGTGGTCATCATGGTGGAAAAGTTTAAATTGTGGGTTTTGGAGAACATCAGGTAGGTTTAGGGGGACTTTTGGGGTGGATTCATGGTATTTGTTTTTTTTTTTCTGTTTTTTTTTTTTTTTTTTTTTTTTTTTTTTGAGGTGATCCCGTTCTTATTTTGGGGTGTTTTTGATGTGTTTTGGGGTCTCCGTTGGGTTTTGTGGGGTTCTTGTTGGTCATCATGTTGGAAAAGTGTAAATTGTGGATTTTGGAGAATATCAGGTGAGTTTAAGTTTTTCTGGGTGGTAAATCTATGGTTTTGGGGGAATTCTTCTGTTTTTTTAGCGTTTTCTTCTGTTTTTTAGGGTGGTCCCATTCTTTTTTGGGGTGTTTTTGACATATTTTGGGGTCTCCGTTGGTTTTTGTTTGGTTCTTGTTGTTCATCATGGTGAAAACGGGTAAATTGTGGGTAATGGAGAACATCAGGTAGGTTTAGGGGGACTTTTGGGGTGGATCACTGGCTTTTAGGCTTTTCTTTCGGTTTTGGGGGTGATCCCGCTTTTTTTTTGTGGTGTTTTTGACGTGTTTTGGGGTTTCCGTTGCGTTTCGTTGATTTCCTAATGTGTTTTAAGTTTGTTGGGAGTGGACTTTGGGATTTGGAGAACATCAGGTAGGTTTAGTGTGTTTTTGGGTGGATCTATGGTATTTGGGTTTTTCTTCTGTTTTTTTTTGGGGGGAGTGATCCAATTCATTTTTGGGGTGTTTTTGACTTGTTTTGGGGTCTCCGTTGGGTTTTGTTGGGTTCTTGTTGGTCATCATGTTGGAAAAGTGTAAATTGCGTGTTTTGGAGAACATCAGGTAGGTTTAGGGGGACTTTTGGGGTGGATCTATGTTTTTTGGGGATTTTCTTCCAGTTTTGGGGGTGATTCCGTTCTTGTTTGGGGTGTTTTTGACTTGTTTTGTGTTCTCCGTTGGGTTTTAGTTGGATTCTCGTTGGTCGTTAAGGTAAATGGGAATGGATTGTGGGTTTTGAAGAAGATCAGGTGAGTTTAGGGTGGTTTTGCGGGGAAATTCATAGTTTTTGGTGTCTTTTCTTCTGATCCAGTTCTTGTTTGGGGTGTTTTTGACGTGTTTTGGGGTTTCCGTTGGGTTTCGTTGAGTTCCTAATGGGTTTTATGGTGGTTGGGAGTGGACATTTGGATTTGGAGAACATCAGGTACGTTTAGAGTGGTTTTGGGATTGGATCCGTGCTTTTTGGGGTTTTCTTTCGTTTTGGGGGTTGATTCTGATCTTGTTTGGGGTTTTTTTGATGTGTTTTGGGTTCTCCGTTGGGTTTCGTTGGGTTTTCCGTGGTCATCATGGTGGAAAAGTGTAAATTGTGGGTTTTGGAGAACATCAGGTAGGTTTATGAGGACTTTTGGGGCAGATTCAAGGTTTTTAGGGTTTTCTTCTGTTTTTTTTCTAGTGATCCAGTTGTTTTTTGGCATGTTTTTGATGTGTTTTGGGGTCTCCGTTGGGTTTCGTTGGGTTTTTCGTGGTCATCATGGTGGAAAAGTTTAAATTGTGGGTTTTGGAGAACATCAGGTAGGTTTAGGGGGACTTTTGGGGCGGATTCATGGTATTTGTTTTTTTTTTTTTTCTGTTTTTTTTTTTTTTTTTTTTTTTTTTTGAGGTGATCCCGTTCTTATTTTGGGGTGTTTTTGATGTGTTTTGGGGTCTCCGTTGGGTTTTGTTGGGTTCTTGTTGGTCATCATGTTGGAAAAGTGTAAATTGTGGATTTTGGAGAACATCAGGTGAGTTTAAGTTTTTCTGGGTGGTGAATCTATGGTTTTGGGGGAATTCTTCTGTTTTTTTAGCGTTTTCTTCTGTTTTTTAGGGTGGTCCCATTCTTTTTTGGGGTGTTTTTGACATATTTTGGGGTCTCCGTTGGTTTTTGTTTGGTTCTTGTTTTTCATCATGGTGAAAACGGGTAAATTGTGGGTAATGGAGAACATCAGGTAGGTTTAGGGGGACTTTTGGGGTGGATCACTGGCTTTTAGGCTTTTCTTTCGGTTTTGGGGGTGATCCCGCTTTTTTTTGTGGTGTTTTTGACGTGTTTTGGGGTTTCCGTTGGGTTTCGTTGATTTCCTAATGTGTTTTAAGTTTGTTGGGAGTGGACTTTGGGATTTGGAGAACATCAGGTAGGTTTAGTGTGTTTTTGGGTGGATCTATGGTATTTGGGTTTTTCTTCTGTTTTTTTGGGGGGAGTGATCCAATTCATTTTTGGGGTGTTTTTGACTTGTTTTGGGGTCTCCGTTGGGTTTTGTTGGGTTCTTGTTGGTCATCATGTTGGAAAAGTGTAAATTGCGTGTTTTGGAGAACATCAGGTAGGTTTAGTGTCGTTTTGGGGTGGATCTATGTTTTTTGGGGATTTTCTTCCAGTTTTGGGGTGATTCCGTTCTTGTTTGGGGTGTTTTTGACTTGTTTTGGGGTCTCCGTTGGGTTTTAGTTGGATTCTCGTTGGTCGTTAAGGTAAATGGGAGTGGATTGTGGGTTTTGAAGAAGATCAGGTGAGTTTAGGGTGGTTTTGCGGGGAAATTCATAGTTTTTGGTGTCTTTTCTTCTGATCCAGTTCTTGTTTGGGGTGTTTTTGACGTGTTTTGGGGTTTCCGTTGGGTTTCGTTGAGTTCCTAATGGGTTTTATGGTGGTTGGGAGTGGACATTTGGATTTGGAGAACATCAGGTACGTTTAGAGTGGTTTTGGGATTGGATCCGTGCTTTTTGGGGTTTTCTTTCGTTTTTGGGGGTGATTCTGATCTTGTTTGGGGTTTTTTTGATGTGTTTTGGGTTCTCCGTTGGGTTTCGTTGGGTTTTCCGTGGTCATCATGGTGGAAAAGTGTAAATTGTGGGTTTTGGAGAACATCAGGTAGGTTTATGAGGACTTTTGGTGCAGATTCAAGGTTTTTAGGGTTTTCTTCTGTTTTTTTCTAGTGATCCAGTTGTTTTTCGGTGTGTTTTTGACGTGTTTTGGGGTCTCCGTTGGGTTTCGTTGGGATTTTCGTGGTCATCATGGTGGAAAAGTTTAAATTGTGGGTTTTGGAGAACATCAGGTAGGTTTAGGGGGACTTTTGGGGTGGATTCATGGTATTTGTTTTTTTTTTCTGTTTTTTTTTTTTTTTTTTTGAGGTGATCCCGTTCTTTTTGGGGGTGTTTTTGATGTGTTTTGGGGTCTCCGTTGGGTTTTGTTGGGTTCTTGTTGGTCATCATGTTGGAAAAGTGTAAATTGTGGATTTTGGAGAATATCAGGTGAGTTTAAGTTTTTCTGGGTGGTAAATCTATGGTTTTGGGGGAATTCTTCTGTTTTTTTAGCGTTTTCTTCTGTTTTTTAGGGTGGTCCCATTCTTTTTTGGGGTGTTTTTGACATATTTTGGGGTCTCCGTTGGTTTTTGCTTGGTTCTTGTTGTTCATCATGGTGAAAACGGGTAAATTGTGGGTAATGGAGAACATCAGGTAGGTTTAGGGGGACTTTTGGGGTGGATCACTGGCTTTTAGGCTTTTCTTTCGGTTTTGGGGGTGATCCCGCTTTTTTTTGTGGTGTTTTTGACGTGTTTTGGGGTTTCCGTTGGGTTTCGTTGATTTCCTAATGTGTTTTAAGTTTGTTGGGAGTGGACTTTGGGATTTGGAGAACATCAGGTAGGTTTAGTGTGTTTTTGGGTGGATCTATGGTATTTGGGTTTTTCTTCTGTTTTTTTGGGGGGAGTGATCCAATTCATTTTTGGGGTGTTTTTGACTTGTTTTGGGGTCTCCGTTGGGTTTTGTTGGGTTCTTGTTGGTCATCATGTTGGAAAAGTGTAAATTGCGTGTTTTGGAGAACATCAGGTAGGTTTAGGGGGACTTTTGGGGTGGATCTATGTTTTTTGGGGATTTTGTTCCAGTTTTGGGGGTGATTCCGTTCTTGTTTGGGGTGTTTTTGACTTGTTTTGTGTTCTCCGTTGGGTTTTAGTTGGATTCTCGTTGGTCCTTAAGGTAAATGGGAATGGATTGTGGGTTTTGAAGAAGATCAGGTGAGTTTAGGGTGGTTTTGCGGGGAAATTCATAGTTTTTGGTGTCTTTTCTTCTGATCCAGTTCTTTTCTGGGGTGTTTTTGACGTGTTTTGGGGTTTCCGTTGGGTTTCGTTGAGTTCCTAATGGGTTTTATGGTGGTTGGGAGTGGACATTTGGATTTGGAGAACATCAGGTACGTTTAGAGTGGTTTTGGGATTGGATCCGTGCTTTTTGGGGTTTTCTTTCGTTTTTGGGGGTGATTCTGATCTTGTTTGGGGTTTTTTTGATGTGTTTTGGGTTCTCCGTTGGGTTTCGTTGGGTTTTCCGTGGTCATCATGGTGGAAAAGTGTAAATTGTGGGTTTTGGAGAACATCAGGTAGGTTTATGAGGACTTTTGGGGCAGATTCAAGGTTTTTAGGGTTTTCTTCTGTTTTTTTTCTAGTGATCCAGTTGTTTTTTGGCATGTTTTTGATGTGTTTTGGGGTCTCCGTTGGGTTTCGTTGGGTTTTTCGTGGTCATCATGGTGGAAAAGTTTAAATTGTGGGTTTTGGAGAACATCAGGTAGGTTTAGGGGGACTTTTGGGGCGGATTCATGGTATTTGTTTTTTTTTTTTTCTGTTTTTTTTTTTTTTTTTTTTTTTTGAGGTGATCCCGTTCTTATTTTGGGGTGTTTTTGATGTGTTTTGGGGTCTCCGTTGGGTTTTGTTGGGTTCTTGTTGGTCATCATGTTGGAAAAGTGTAAATTGTGGATTTTGGAGAACATCAGGTGAGTTTAAGTTTTTCTGGGTGGTGAATCTATGGTTTTGGGGGAATTCTTCTGTTTTTTTAGCGTTTTCTTCTGTTTTTTAGGGTGGTCCCATTCTTTTTTGGGGTGTTTTTGACATATTTTGGGGTCTCCGTTGGTTTTTGTTTGGTTCTTGTTTTTCATCATGGTGAAAACGGGTAAATTGTGGGTAATGGAGAACATCAGGTAGGTTTAGGGGGACTTTTGGGGTGGATCACTGGCTTTTAGGCTTTTCTTTCGGTTTTGGGGGTGATCCCGCTTTTTTTTGTGGTGTTTTTGACGTGTTTTGGGGTTTCCGTTGGGTTTCGTTGATTTCCTAATGTGTTTTAAGTTTGTTGGGAGTGGACTTTGGGATTTGGAGAACATCAGGTAGGTTTAGGGGGACTTTTGGGGTGGATTCATGGTATTTGGGTTTTTCTTCTGTTTTTTTGGGGGGAGTGATCCAATTCATTTTTGGGGTGTTTTTGACTTGTTTTGGGGTCTCCGTTGGGTTTTGTTGGGTTCTTGTTGGTCATCATGTTGGAAAAGTGTAAATTGCGTGTTTTGGAGAACATCAGGTAGGTTTAGTGTCGTTTTGGGGTGGATCTATGTTTTTTGGGGATTTTCTTCCAGTTTTGGGGGTGATTCCGTTCTTGTTTGGGGTGTTTTTGACTTGTTTTGGGGTCTCCGTTGGGTTTTAGTTGGATTCTCGTTGGTCCTTAAGGTAAATGGGAGTGGATTGTGGGTTTTGAAGAAGATCAGGTGAGTTTAGGGTGGTTTTGCGGGGAAATTCATAGTTTTTGGTGTCTTTTCTTCTGATCCAGTTCTTGTTTGGGGTGTTTTTGACGTGTTTTGGGGTTTCCGTTGGGTTTCGTTGAGTTCCTAATGGGTTTTATGGTGGTTGGGAGTGGACATTTGGATTTGGAGAACATCAGGTACGTTTAGAGTGGTTTTGGGATTGGATCCGTGCTTTTTGGGGTTTTCTTTCGTTTTTGGGGGTGATTCTGATCTTGTTTGGTTTTTTTTTGATGTGTTTTGGGTTCTCCGTTGGGTTTCGTTGGGTTTTCTGTGGTCATCATGGTGGAAAAGTGTAAATTGTGGGTTTTGGAGAACATCAGGTAGGTTTAGGGGGACTTTTGGTGCAGATTCAAGGTTTTTAGGGTTTTCTTCTGTTTTTTTTCTAGTGATCCAGTTGTTTTTCGGCGTGTTTTTGATGTGTTTTGGGTTCTCCGTTGGGTTTCGTTGGGTTTTCCGTGGTCATCATGGTGGAAAAGTGTAAATTGTGGGTTTTGGAGAACATCAGGTAGGTTTATGAGGACTTTTGGTGCAGATTCAAGGTTTTTAGGGTTTTCTTCTGTTTTTTTCTAGTGATCCAGTTGTTTTTCGGTGTGTTTTTGACGTGTTTTGGGGTCTCCGTTGGGTTTCGTTGGATTTTCCGTGGTCATCATGGTGGAAAAGTTTAAATTGTGGGTTTTGGAGAACATCAGGTAGGTTTAGGGGGACTTTTGGGGTGGATTCATGGTATTTGTTTTTTTTTTCTGTTTTTTTTTTTTTTTTTTTTGAGGTGATCCCGTTCTTTTTGGGGGTGTTTTTGATGTGTTTTGGGGTCTCCGTTGGGTTTTGTTTGGTTCTTGTTGGTCATCATGTTGGAAAAGTGTAAATTGTGGATTTTGGAGAATATCAGGTGAGTTTAAGTTTTTCTGGGTGGTAAATCTATGGTTTTGGGGGAATTCTTCTGTTTTTTTAGCGTTTTCTTCTGTTTTTTAGGGTGGTCCCATTCTTGTTTGGGGTGTTTTTGACATATTTTGGGGTCTCCGTTGGTTTTTGCTTGGTTCTTGTTGTTCATCATGGTGAAAACGGGTAAATTGTGGGTAATGGAGAACATCAGGTAGGTTTAGGGGGACTTTTGGGGTGGATCACTGGCTTTTAGGCTTTTCTTTCGGTTTTGGGGGTGATCCCACTTTTTTTTGTGGTGTTTTTGACGTGTTTTGGGGTTTCCGTTGGGTTTCGTTGATTTCCTAATGTGTTTTAAGTTTGTTGGGAGTGGACTTTGGGATTTGGAGAACATCAGGTAGGTTTAGTGTGTTTTTGGGTGGATCTATGGTATTTGGGTTTTTCTTCTGTTTTTTTGGGGGGAGTGATCCAATTCATTTTTGGGGTGTTTTTGACTTGTTTTGGGGTCTCCGTTGGGTTTTGTTGGGTTCTTGTTGGTCATCATGTTGGAAAAGTGTAAATTGCGTGTTTTGGAGAACATCAGGTAGGTTTAGGGGGACTTTTGGGGTGGATCTATGTTTTTTGGGGATTTTGTTCCAGTTTTGGGGGTGATTCCGTTCTTGTTTGGGGTGTTTTTGACTTGTTTTGGGGTCTCCGTTGGGTTTTAGTTGGATTCTCGTTGGTCCTTAAGGTAAATGGGAATGGATTGTGGGTTTTGAAGAAGATCAGGTGAGTTTAGGGTGGTTTTGCGGGGAAATACATAGTTTTTGGTGTCTTTTCTTCTGATCCAGTTCTTTTCTGGGGTGTTTTTGACGTGTTTTGGGGTTTCCGTTGGGTTTCGTTGAGTTCCTAATGGGTTTTATGGTGGTTGGGAGTGGACATTTGGATTTGGAGAACATGAGGTACGTTTAGAGTGGTTTTGGGATTGGATCCGTGCTTTTTGGGGTTTTCTTTCGTTTTTGGGGGTGATCCTGTTCTTGTTTGGGGTGTTTTTGACGTGTTTTGGGTTCTCCGTTGGGTTTCGCTGGGTTTTCCGTGATCATCATGGTGGAAAAGTGTAAATTGTGGGTTTTGGAGAACATCAGGTAGGTTTAGGGGGACTTTTGGGCTGGATTCATGGTATTTGTTTTTTTTTTTCTGTTTTTTTTTTTTTTTTTTTGAGGTGATCCCGTTCTTTTTTGGGGTGTTTTTGATGTGTTTTGGGGTCTCCGTTGGGTTTTGTGGGGTTCTTGTTGGTCATCATGTTGGAAAAGTGTAAATTGTGGATTTTGGATAACATCAGGTGAGTTTAAGTTTTTCTGGGTGGTGAATCTATGGTTTTGGGGGAATTCTTCTGTTTTTTTTTTTTTTTTTTTTTTTTTTAGCGTTTTCTTCTGTTTTTTAGGGTGGTCCCATTCTTTTTTGGGGTGTTTTTGACATATTTTGGGGTCTCCGTTGGTTTTTGTTTGGTTCTTGTTGTTCATCATGGTGAAAACGGGTAAATTGTGGGTAATGGAGAACATCAGGTAGGTTTAGGGGGACTTTTGGGGTGGATCACTGGCTTTTAGGCTTTTCTTTCGGTTTTGGGGGTGATCCCGCTTTTTTTTGTGGTGTTTTTGACGTGTTTTGGGGTTTCCGTTGGGTTTCGTTGATTTCCTAATGTGTTTTAAGTTTGTTGGGAGTGGACTTTGGGATTTGGAGAACATCAGGTAGGTTTAGTGTGTTTTTGGGTGGATCTATGGTATTTGGGTTTTTCTTCTGTTTTTTTGGGGGGAGTAATCCAATTCATTTTTGGGGTGTTTTTGACTTGTTTTGGGGTCTCCGTTGGGTTTTGTTGGGTTCTTGTTGGTCATCATGTTGGAAAAGTGTAAATTGCGTGTTTTGGAGAACATCAGGTAGGTTTAGTGTCGTTTTGGGGTGGATCTATGTTTTTTGGGGATTTTCTTCCAGTTTTGGGGGTGATTCCGTTCTTGTTTGGGGTGTTTTTGACTTGTTTTGGGGTCTCCGTTGGGTTTTAGTTGGATTCTCGTTGGTCCTTAAGGTAAATGGGAATGGATTGTGGGTTTTGAAGAAGATCAGGTGAGTTTAGGGTGGTTTTGCGGGAAATTCATAGTTTTTGGTGTCTTTTCTTCTGATCCAGTTCTTGTTTGGGGTGTTTTTGACGTGTTTTGGGGTTTCCGTTGGGTTTCGTTGAGTTCCTAATGGGTTTTATGGTGGTTGGGAGTGGACATTTGGATTTGGAGAACATCAGGTACGTTTAGAGTGGTTTTGGGATTGGATCCGTGCTTTTTGGGGTTTTCTTTCGTTTTTGGGGGTGATTCTGATCTTGTTTGGGGTTTTTTTGATGTGTTTTGGGTTCTCCGTTGGGTTTCGTTGGGTTTTCCGTGGTCATCATGGTGGAAAAGTGTAAATTGTGGGTTTTGGAGAACATCAGGTAGGTTTATGAGGACTTTTGGGGCAGATTCAAGGTTTTTAGGGTTTTCTTCTGTTTTTTTTCTAGTGATCCAGTTGTTTTTTGGCATGTTTTTGATGTGTTTTGGGGTCTCCGTTGGGTTGGTTTTCCGTGGTCATCATGGTGGAAAAGTTTAAATTGTGGGTTTTGGAGAACATCAGGTAGGTTTAGGGGGACTTTTGGGGCGGATTTCATGGTATTTGTTTTTTTTTTTTTTTTTTCTGTTTTTTTTTTTTTTTTTTTTTTTTTGAGGTGATCCCGTTCTTATTTTGGGGTGTTTTTTGATGTGTTTTGGGGTCTCCGTTGGGTTTTGTTGGGTTCTTGTTGGTCAATCATGTTGGAAAAGTGTAAATTGTGGATTTTGGAGAACATCAGGTGAGTTTAAGTTTCTCTGGGTGGTGAATCTATGGTTTTGGGGGAATTCTTCTGTTTTTTTAGCGTTTTCTTCTGTTTTTTAGGGTGGTCCCATTCTTTTTTTGGGGTGTTTTTGACATATTTTGGGGTCTCCGTTGGTTTTTGTTTGGTTCTTGTTTTTTCATCATGGTGAAAACGGGTAAATTGTGGGTAATGGAGAACATCAGGTAGGTTTAGGGGGACTTTTGGGGTGGATCACTGGCTTTTAGGCTTTTCTTTCGGTTTTGGGGGTGATCCCGCTTTTTTTTGTGGTGTTTTTGACGTGTTTTGGGTTTCGTTGGTTTCGTTGATTTCCTAATGTGTTTTTAAGTTTGTTGGGAGTGGACTTTGGGATTTGGAGAACATCAGGTAGGTTTAGTGTGGTTTTTGGGTGGATCTATGGTATTTGGGTTTTTCTTCTGTTTTTTTGGGGGGAGTGATCCAATTCATTTTTGGGGTGTTTTTGACTTGTTTTGGGGTCTCCGTTGGGTTTTGTTGGGTTCTTGTTGGTCATCATGTTGGAAAAGTGTAAATTGCGTGTTTTGGAGAACATCAGGTAGGTTTAGTGTCGTTTTTGGGGTGGATCTATGTTTTTTGGGGATTTTGTTCCAGTTTTGGGGGTGATTCCGTTCTTGTTTGGGGTGTTTTTGACTTGTTTTGGGGTCTCCGTTGGGTTTTAGTTGGATTCTCGTTGGTCGTTAAGGTAAATGGGAGTGGATTGTGGGTTTTGAAGAAGATCAGGTGAGTTTAGGGTGGTTTTGCGGGGAAATTCATAGTTTTTGGTGTCTTTTCTTCTGATCCAGTTCTTGTTGGGGTGTTTTGACGTGTTTTGGGGTTTCCGTTGGGTTTCGTTGAGTTCCTAATGGGTTTTATGGTGGTTGGGAGTGGACATTTGGATTTGGAGAACATCAGGTACGTTTAGAGTGGTTTTGGGATTGGATCCGTGCTTTTTGGGGTTTTCTTTCGTTTTTGGGGGTGATTCTGATCTTGTTTGGTTTTTTTTTGATGTGTTTTGGGTTCTCCGTTGGGTTTCGTTGGGTTTTCTGTGGTCATCATGGTGGAAAAGTGTAAATTGTGGGTTTTGGAGAACATCAGGTAGGTTTAGGGGACTTTTGGTGCAGATTCAAGGTTTTTAGGGTTTCTTTCTGTTTTTTTCTAGTGATCCAGTTGTTTTTCGGCGTGTTTTGATGTGTTTTGGGTTCTCCGTTGGGTTTCGTTGGGTTTTCTGTGGTCATCATGGTGGAAAAGTGTAAATTGTGGGTTTTGGAGAACATCAGGTAGGTTTATGAGGACTTTTGGTGCAGATTCAAGGTTTTTAGGGTTTTTCTTTCTGTTTTTTTCTAGTGATCCAGTTGTTTTTTCGGTGTGTTTTTGACGTGTTTGGGGTCTCCGTTGGGTTTCGTTGGGATTTTCGTGGTCATCATGGTGGAAAAGTTTAAATTGTGGGTTTTGGAGAACATCAGGTAGGTTTAGGGGGACTTTTGGGGTGGATTCATGGTATTTGTTTTTTTTTTCTGTTTTTTTTTTTTTTTTTTTGAGGTGATCCCGTTCTTTTTGGGGGTGTTTTTGATGTGTTTTGGGGTCTCCGTTGGGTTTTGTTGGGTTCTTGTTGGTCATCATGTTGGAAAAGTGTAAATTGTGGATTTTGGAGAATATCAGGTGAGTTTAAGTTTTTCTGGGTGGTAAATCTATGGTTTTGGGGGAATTCTTCTGTTTTTTTAGCGTTTTCTTCTGTTTTTTAGGGTGGTCCCATCTTGTTTGGGGTGTTTTTGACATATTTTGGGGTCTCCGTTGGTTTTTGTTTGGTTCTTGTTGTTCATCATGGTGAAAACGGGTAAATTGTGGGTAATGGAGAACATCAGGTAGGTTTAGGGGGACTTTTGGGGTGGATCACTGGCTTTTAGGCTTTTCTTTCGGTTTTGGGGGTGATCCCACTTTTTTTTGTGGTGTTTTTGACGTGTTTTGGGGTTTCCGTTGGGTTTCGTTGATTTCCTAATGTGTTTTAAGTTTGTTGGGAGTGGACTTTGGGATTTGGAGAACATCAGGTAGGTTTAGTGTGTTTTTGGGTGGATCTATGGTATTTGGGTTTTTCTTCTGTTTTTTTGGGGGGAGTGATCCAATTCATTTTTGGGGTGTTTTTGACTTGTTTTGGGGTCTCCGTTGGGTTTTGTTGGGTTCTTGTTGGTCATCATGTTGGAAAAGTGTAAATTGCGTGTTTTGGAGAACATCAGGTAGGTTTAGTGTCGTTTTGGGGTGGATCTATGTTTTTTGGGGATTTTGTTCCAGTTTTGGGGGTGATTCCGTTCTTGTTTGGGGTGTTTTTGACTTGTTTTGTGTTCTCCGTTGGGTTTTAGTTGGATTCTCGTTGGTCGTTAAGGTAAATGGGAGTGGATTGTGGGTTTTGAAGAAGATCAGGTGAGTTTAGGGTGGTTTTGCGGGGAAATTCATAGTTTTTGGTGTCTTTTCTTCTGATCCAGTTCTTGTTTGGGGTGTTTTTGACGTGTTTTGGGGTTTCCGTTGGGTTTCGTTGAGTTCCTAATGGGTTTTATGGTGGTTGGGAGTGGACATTTGGATTTGGAGAACATGAGGTACGTTTAGAGTGGTTTTGGGATTGGATCCGTGCTTTTTGGGGTTTTCTTTCGTTTTTGGGGGTGATTCTGTTCTTGTTTGGGGTGTTTTTGACGTGTTTTGGGTTCTCCGTTGGGTTTCGTTGGGTTTTCCGTGATCATCATGGTGGAAAAGTGTAAATTGTGGGTTTTGGAGAACATCAGGTAGGTTTAGGGGGACTTTTGGGGTGGATTCATGGTATTTGTTTTTTTTTTCTGTTTTTTTTTTTTTTTTTTGAGGTGATCCCGTTCTTTTTGGGGGTGTTTTTGATGTGTTTTGGGGTCTCCGTTGGGTTTTGTTGGGTTCTTGTTGGTCATCATGTTGGAAAAGTGTAAATTGTGGATTTTGGAGAATATCAGGTGAGTTTAAGTTTTTCTGGGTGGTAAATCTATGGTTTTGGGGGAATTCTTCTGTTTTTTTAGCGTTTTCTTCTGTTTTTTAGGGTGGTCCCATCTTGTTTGGGGTGTTTTTGACATATTTTGGGGTCTCCGTTGGTTTTTGCTTGGTTCTTGTTGTTCATCATGGTGAAAACGGGTAAATTGTGGGTAATGGAGAACATCAGGTAGGTTTAGGGGGACTTTTGGGGTGGATCACTGGCTTTTAGGCTTTTCTTTCGGTTTTGGGGGTGATCCCACTTTTTTTTGTGGTGTTTTTGACGTGTTTTGGGGTTTCCGTTGGGTTTCGTTGATTTCCTAATGTGTTTTAAGTTTGTTGGGAGTGGACTTTGGGATTTGGAGAACATCAGGTAGGTTTAGTGTGTTTTTGGGTGGATCTATGGTATTTGGGTTTTTCTTCTGTTTTTTTGGGGGGAGTGATCCAATTCATTTTTGGGGTGTTTTTGACTTGTTTTGGGGTCTCCGTTGGGTTTTGTTGGGTTCTTGTTGGTCATCATGTTGGAAAAGTGTAAATTGCGTGTTTTGGAGAACATCAGGTAGGTTTAGTGTCGTTTTGGGGTGGATCTATGTTTTTTGGGGATTTTGTTCCAGTTTTGGGGGTGATTCCGTTCTTGTTTGGGGTGTTTTTGACTTGTTTTGTGTTCTCCGTTGGGTTTTAGTTGGATTCTCGTTGGTCGTTAAGGTAAATGGGAATGGATTGTGGGTTTTGAAGAAGATCAGGTGAGTTTAGGGTGGTTTTGCGGGGAAATTCATAGTTTTTGGTGTCTTTTCTTCTGATCCAGTTCTTTTCTGGGGTGTTTTTGACGTGTTTTGGGGTTTCCGTTGGGTTTCGTTGAGTTCCTAATGGGTTTTATGGTGGTTGGGAGTGGACATTTGGATTTGGAGAACATCAGGTACGTTTAGAGTGGTTTTGGGATTGGATCCGTGCTTTTTGGGGTTTTCTTTCGTTTTTGGGGGTGATTCTGTTCTTGTTTGGGGTGTTTTTGACGTGTTTTGGGTTCTCCGTTGGGTTTCGTTGGGTTTTCCGTGGTCATCATGGTGGAAAAGTGTAAATTGTGGGTTTTGGAGAACATCAGGTAGGTTTATGAGGACTTTTGGGGCAGATTCAAGGTTTTTAGGGTTTTCTTCTGTTTTTTTTTCTAGTGATCCAGTTGTTTTTCGGGGTGTTTTTGATGTGTTTTGGGGTCTCCGTTGGGTTTCGTTGGGTTTTCCGTGGTCATCATGGTGGAAAAGTGTAAATTGTAGGTTTTGGAGAACATCAGGTAGGTTTAGGGGGACTTTTGGGGTGGATTCATGGTATTTGTGTTTTTTGTTTTTTTTTTTCTGTTTTTTTTTTTTTTTTTTTTTTTTTTTTTGAGGTGATCCCGTTCTTATTTTGGGGTGTTTTTGATGTGTTTTGGGGTCTCCGTTGGGTTTTGTTGGGTTCTTGTTGGTCATCATGTTGGAAAAGTGTAAATTGTGGATTTTGGAGAATATCAGGTGAGTTTAAGTTTTTCTGGGTGGTGAATCTATGGTTTTGGGGGAATTCTTCTGTTTTTTTTTTTTTTTTTTTTTTTTTAGCGTTTTCTTCTGTTTTTTAGGGTGGTCCCATTCTTTTTTGGGGTGTTTTTGACATATTTTGGGGTCTCCGTTGGTTTTTGTTTGGTTCTTGTTGTTCATCATGGTGAAAACGGGTAAATTGTGGGTAATGGAGAACATCAGGTAGGTTTAGGGGGACTTTTGGGGTGGATCACTGGCTTTTAGGCTTTTCTTTCGGTTTTGGGGGTGATCCCGCTTTTTTTTGTGGTGTTTTTGACGTGTTTTGGGGTTTCCGTTGGGTTTCGTTGATTTCCTAATGTGTTTTAAGTTTGTTGGGAGTGGACTTTGGGATTTGGAGAACATCAGGTAGGTTTAGGGGGACTTTTGGGGTGGATTCATGGTATTTGGGGTTTTCTTCTGTTTTTTTGTGGGGGAGTGATCCAATTCATTTTTGGGGTGTTTTTGACTTGTTTTGGGGTCTCCGTTGGGTTTTGTTGGGTTCTTGTTGGTCATCATGTTGGAAAAGTGTAAATTGCGTGTTTTGGAGAACATCAGGTAGGTTTAGTGTCGTTTTGGGGTGGATCTATGTTTTTTGGGGATTTTGTTCCAGTTTTGGGGGTGATTCCGTTCTTGTTTGGGGTGTTTTTGACTTGTTTTGTGTTCTCCGTTGGGTTTTAGTTGGATTCTCGTTGGTCGTTAAGGTAAATGGGAGTGGATTGTGGGTTTTGAAGAAGATCAGGTGAGTTTAGGGTGGTTTTGCGGGGAAATTCATAGTTTTTGGTGTCTTTTCTTCTGATCCAGTTCTTGTTTGGGGTGTTTTTGACGTGTTTTGGGGTTTCCGTTGGGTTTCGTTGAGTTCCTAATGGGTTTTATGGTGGTTGGGAGTGGACATTTGGATTTGGAGAACATGAGGTACGTTTAGAGTGGTTTTGGGATTGGATCCGTGCTTTTTGGGGTTTTCTTTCGTTTTTGGGGGTGATTCTGTTCTTGTTTGGGGTGTTTTTGACGTGTTTTGGGTTCTCCGTTGGGTTTCGTTGGGTTTTCCGTGATCATCATGGTGGAAAAGTGTAAATTGTGGGTTTTGGAGAACATCAGGTAGGTTTATGAGGACTTTTGGGGCAGATTCAAGGTTTTTAGGGTTTTCTTCTGTTTTTTTTTTTTCTAGTGATCCAGTTGTTTTTCGGCGTGTTTTTGATGTGTTTTGGGGTCTCCATTGGGTTTCGTTGGGTTTTCCGTGGTCATCATGGTGGAAAAGTGTAAATTGTGGGTTTTGGAGAACATCAGGTAGGTTTAGGGGGACTTTTGGGGTGGATTCATGGTATTTGTTTTTTTTTTCTGTTTTTTTTTTTTTTTTTTTTTTGAGGTGATCCTGTTCTTTTTTGGGGTGTTTTTGATGTGTTTTGGGGTCTCCGTTGGGTTTTGTGGGGTTCTTGTTGGTCATCATGTTGGAAAAGTGTAAATTGTGGATTTTGGAGAATATCAGGTGAGTTTAAGTTTTTCTGGGTGGTGAATCTATGGTTTTGGGGGAATTCTTCTGTTTTTTTTTTTTTTTTTTTTAGCGTTTTCTTCTGTTTTTTAGGGTGGTCCCATTCTTTTTTGGGGTGTTTTTGACATATTTTGGGGTCTCCGTTGGTTTTTGTTTGGTTCTTGTTGTTCATCATGGTGAAAACGGGTAAATTGTGGGTAATGGAGAACATCAGGTAGGTTTAGTGTGTTTTTGGGTGGATCTATGGTATTTGGGTTTTTCTTCTGTTTTTTGTGGGGGAGTGATCCAATTCATTTTTGGGGTGTTTTTGACTTGTTTTGGGGTCTCCGTTGGGTTTCGTTGGGTTTTCCGTGGTCATCATGGTGGAAAAGTGTAAATTGTGGGTTTTGGAGAACATCAGGTAGGTTTAGGGGGACTTTTGGGGTGGATTCATGGTATTTGTGTTTTTTGTTTTCTGTTTTTTTTTTTTTTTTTTTTTTTTTTTTTTGAGGTGATCCCGTTCTTATTTTGGGGTGTTTTTGATGTTCTTTGGGGTCTCCGTTGGGTTTTGTTGGGTTCTTGTTGGTCATCATGTTGGAAAAGTGTAAATTGTGGATTTTGGAGAACATCAGGTGAGTTTAAGTTTTTCTGGGTGGTGAATCTATGGTTTTGGGGGAATTCTTCTGTGTTTTTAGCGTTTTCTTCTGTTTTTTAGGGTGGTCCCATTCTTTTTTGGGGTGTTTTTGACATATTTTGGGGTCTCCGTTGGTTTTTGTTTGGTTCTTGTTGTTCATCATGGTGAAAACGGGTAAATTGTGGGTAATGGAGAACATCAGGTAGGTTTAGGGGGACTTTTGGGGTGGATTCATGGTATTTGGGGTTTTCTTCTGTTTTTTTGGGGGGAGTGATCCAATTCATTTTTGGGGTGTTTTTGACTTGTTTTGGGGTCTCCGTTGGGTTTTGTTGGGTTCTTGTTGGTCATCATGTTGGAAAAGTGTAAATTGCGTGTTTTGGAGAACATCAGGTAGGTTTAGTGTCGTTTTGGGGTGGATCTATGTTTTTTGGGGATTTTCTTCCAGTTTTGGGGGTGATTCCGTTCTTGTTTGGGGTGTTTTTGACTTGTTTTGGGGTCTCCATTGGGTTTTAGTTGGATTCTCGTTGGTCGTTAAGGTAAATGGGAGTGGATTGTGGGTTTTGAAGAAGATCAGGTGAGTTTAGGGTGGTTTTGCGGGGAAATTCATAGTTTTTGGTGTCTTTTCTTCTGATCCAGTTCTTGTTTGGGGTGTTTTTGACGTGTTTTGGGGTTTCCGTTGGGTTTCGTTGAGTTCCTGATGGGTTTTATGGTGGTTGGGAGTGGACATTTGGATTTGGAGAACATCAGGTACGTTTAGAGTGGTTTTGGGATTGGATCCGTGCTTTTTGGGGTTTTCTTTCGTTTTTGGGGGTGATCCTGTTCTTGTTTGGGGTGTTTTTGACGTGTTTTGTGGTCTCTGTTTTGTTTCGTTGTGTTTTCCTTGTTCATTTTGGTGGAAAAGGCTGAATAGTGTGTTTTGGAGAACATCAGGTATGTTTAGGGCGTTTTTGGGATTTGATCCGTGCTTTTTGGGGATTTTGTTCCAGTTTTGAGGGTGATTCCGTTCTTGTTTGTGGTGTTTTTGACATGTTTTGGGTTCTCCGTTGGGTTTCGTTGGGTTTTCCGTGGTCATCATGGTGGAAAAGTGTAAATTGTGGGTTTTGGAGAACATCAGGTAGGTTTATGAGGACTTTTGGGGCAGATTCATGGTTTTTAGGGTTTTCTTCTGTTTTTTTTCTAGTGATCCAGTTGTTTTTCGGCGTGTTTTTGATGTGTTTTGGGGTCTCCATTGGGTTTCGTTGGGTTTTCCGTGGTCATCATGGTGGAAAAGTGTAAATTGTGGGTTTTGGAGAACATCAGGTAGGTTTAGGGGGACTTTTGGGGTGGATTCATGGTATTTGTTTTTTTTTTCTGTTTTTTTTTTTTTTTTTTTTTTGAGGTGATCCTGTTCTTTTTTGGGGTGTTTTTGATGTGTTTTGGGGTCTCCGTTGGGTTTTGTGGGGTTCTTGTTGGTCATCATGTTGGAAAAGTGTAAATTGTGGATTTTGGAGAATATCAGGTGAGTTTAAGTTTTTCTGGGTGGTGAATCTATGGTTTTGGGGGAATTCTTCTGTTTTTTTTTTTTTTTTTTTTAGCGTTTTCTTCTGTTTTTTAGGGTGGTCCCATTCTTTTTTGGGGTGTTTTTGACATATTTTGGGGTCTCCGTTGGTTTTTGTTTGGTTCTTGTTGTTCATCATGGTGAAAACGGGTAAATTGTGGGTAATGGAGAACATCAGGTAGGTTTAGTGTGTTTTTGGGTGGATCTATGGTATTTGGGTTTTTCTTCTGTTTTTTGTGGGGGAGTGATCCAATTCATTTTTGGGGTGTTTTTGACTTGTTTTGGGGTCTCCGTTGGGTTTCGTTGGGTTTTCCGTGGTCATCATGGTGGAAAAGTGTAAATTGTGGGTTTTGGAGAACATCAGGTAGGTTTAGGGGGACTTTTGGGGTGGATTCATGGTATTTGTGTTTTTTGTTTTCTGTTTTTTTTTTTTTTTTTTTTTTTTTTTTTTGAGGTGATCCCGTTCTTATTTTGGGGTGTTTTTGATGTTCTTTGGGGTCTCCGTTGGGTTTTGTTGGGTTCTTGTTGGTCATCATGTTGGAAAAGTGTAAATTGTGGATTTTGGAGAACATCAGGTGAGTTTAAGTTTTTCTGGGTGGTGAATCTATGGTTTTGGGGGAATTCTTCTGTGTTTTTAGCGTTTTCTTCTGTTTTTTAGGGTGGTCCCATTCTTTTTTGGGGTGTTTTTGACATATTTTGGGGTCTCCGTTGGTTTTTGTTTGGTTCTTGTTGTTCATCATGGTGAAAACGGGTAAATTGTGGGTAATGGAGAACATCAGGTAGGTTTAGGGGGACTTTTGGGGTGGATTCATGGTATTTGGGGTTTTCTTCTGTTTTTTTGGGGGGAGTGATCCAATTCATTTTTGGGGTGTTTTTGACTTGTTTTGGGGTCTCCGTTGGGTTTTGTTGGGTTCTTGTTGGTCATCATGTTGGAAAAGTGTAAATTGCGTGTTTTGGAGAACATCAGGTAGGTTTAGTGTCGTTTTGGGGTGGATCTATGTTTTTTGGGGATTTTCTTCCAGTTTTGGGGGTGATTCCGTTCTTGTTTGGGGTGTTTTTGACTTGTTTTGGGGTCTCCATTGGGTTTTAGTT
This sequence comes from Aythya marila, assembly GCF_965140915.1. Classification (NCBI taxonomy): domain Eukaryota; kingdom Metazoa; phylum Chordata; class Aves; order Anseriformes; family Anatidae; genus Aythya; species Aythya marila. Next base: position 753 of record NW_028136594.1, on the reverse strand, counting down.
GGATTCTCGTTGGTCGTTAAGGTAAATGGGAGTGGATTGTGGGTTTTGAAGAAGATCAGGTGAGTTTAGGGTGGTTTTGCGGGGAAATTCATAGTTTTTGGTGTCTTTTCTTCTGATCCAGTTCTTGTTTGGGGTGTTTTTGACGTGTTTTGGGGTTTCCGTTGGGTTTCGTTGAGTTCCTGATGGGTTTTATGGTGGTTGGGAGTGGACATTTGGATTTGGAGAACATCAGGTACGTTTAGAGTGGTTTTGGGATTGGATCCGTGCTTTTTGGGGTTTTCTTTCGTTTTTGGGGGTGATCCTGTTCTTGTTTGGGGTGTTTTTGACGTGTTTTGTGGTCTCTGTTTTGTTTCGTTGTGTTTTCCTTGTTCATTTTGGTGGAAAAGGCTGAATAGTGTGTTTTGGAGAACATCAGGTATGTTTAGGGCGTTTTTGGGATTTGATCCGTGCTTTTTGGGGATTTTGTTCCAGTTTTGAGGGTGATTCCGTTCTTGTTTGTGGTGTTTTTGACATGTTTTGGGTTCTCCGTTGGGTTTCGTTGGGTTTTCCGTGGTCATCATGGTGGAAAAGTGTAAATTGTGGGTTTTGGAGAACATCAGGTAGGTTTATGAGGACTTTTGGGGCAGATTCATGGTTTTTAGGGTTTTCTTCTGTTTTTTTTCTAGTGATCCAGTTGTTTTTCGGCGTGTTTTTGTTGTGTTTTGGGTTCTCCGTTGGGTTTTGTTGGGTTTTCCGTGGTCATCATGGTGGAAA
>NW_028136595.1:0-14933 GCF_965140915.1 Aythya marila | reverse complement strand
CATCCTACTCTCCTGCTGCTTGCCTGCTACGCCTCTGCATCCACTCCGTGAAGCACCGTACGGTAGCAGTAGCAGCAGCAGGAGCACGCTGCCAGTCCCTGCCTAATCAGCCCCCACCGTGCTGTCCAGGAAGACCTGCTCATCCCCCTCGGCCTCCTGTCCCACCAGCTATCACGCAGCTAATTGGGGGAAGCCAGGCGCCAGCACCACAGCCAGAGTCCTTGGGTGCCTTCTGTGTAGCTGGTGGGTATTCCCCCCACAAAGACCCCATCATAGCTGTTGTTGCTGCCATGGCTGCACTTTGTTGGGCAATCTGGAAGGGAATTTCAAACAGTCTCCAGAAGAACCTCCTATTCCTCATCCTCTGCCACACCTTGCTGGGATGTTTAATTGTTCTGTGCCCTTTTTCAGGATGAAACCTAACAACACATTCCTCAGGGTGGGTTAACCCCATGGTTAACCCCATGCTGGTCACTCCTGGTGATAGCTGCCGCTTTATCACCCTCTGTCACAGCTTCACTACTGGTAGTCACTGGCATTGGTGGGTGAACTTTGCTGAGCTCAGGCTGCAAGGGAAGCTAGGGAAGGAACCACAGGACTTGCAGGACAGAAGGTGGGCTTCTCCAGACCTCACACAGCTCTCGTATCATTCTGAAAAATCAAGACGCTTCATATCTCTGAACCTAAGTACAGTGAATCTGTCTGCTGCTGGGCTGGACATTGTCCTCAGATGACCAACCCACACAAATCAATTTATAGTTTCAGCATGATACATCTTGCTGATATTATAAAGGATATAGGATACAGCCACAGTAGTACCATCGTGCTCTGTTTGCATCAACTTTCCACGGGCAAAACCTGCAAATACTCACACCCCTGAATACCACCCTTCCTCTTGTTTGCAGAGCAACACGCAAACATGCTCTTAAGGCTGGGGCTCTGCAGGCAGCTTGTGTTGGTGGGCAGCCTTGCTGGGCTAGCACTGCTCTTCCCAATGCATGGCTGTACAGCCCCAGTAGAGGCAGGGTTTGCCCAGTACTGTGCTGCATTATGAGACCTTGCAAACTCAGCTTAGTAATAGGTTGGGGATCTCATTATTTCATAATGCAAAACTGCCCTAAAAGCTGTAGGCACAGCCTCGCTGCTGTTTCATTGCTGCCACCTTCAGATTTTATTAAGATTTGGGCTTTTTTTTCTTTTTTTTTTTCTTTTTTTTTTTTTCATGAAAAAACTTCACATCTAAAAAAAGAGATTTTCCTAACTCCAGAGGAAAAAAATATTTAAATGTGCCAAAAGCCCAAACTGTGCCAACCAAGAGGCTCAGCATTCCAGAGAAAAAAGGACACTTCACTAAACATGATAAAAGGAACTAAAACAGCAAATGCTTCTTCAGTCACATGCACAGAGCTTTAGGCTTACCTCACCAGTCCTGAGTGTTTGTGGTTGCCATCTTTGTCTTCTTTATCAGCCTGGGCTTCATGTGATTTCAAGAATATTAACCCTGAAGCCATTCTGCAGCTGGCCAGCAGGCACTGGGACAGAAACATGAAGAGTGAGAGGTCTTTGGCTGACCAGAAACCATCTTCTGGGCTACAGCAAGGAAGAGCACAGTAAAAAAGCTGCAGTAGAAGCCTGAAAACTCACCTGAGATGTGAAGGCACAACCTTGCTCGCCTCAACTGGCAGAGCTGGGTGGGTGAGCATCAGTATCGTGCAGCTGGAAAGCACCCAGAGGTCCAAAGCTGACCTCACACACTGTGGTGTTGACCTGGCTTTGGGTTCTCCACCCACCTGCACTGGGGGCTTCCGAGCAGTGTCTGCTGCTCCCCAGTGGAGCATATGGGTGCTCGTGTGTTGCTCAGACCTAACTGTCCATCAGCACTGGCACATTCGCTCTACAATTATCTTTAAGGAGGCTATAGCAAGATGGGGATCAGTTTCTTCTCCCAAGTACCAAGGAATAGAACAAGAGGGAATGGCCTCAATTTGAGCCAAGGGAGGTTTGGGTTGGATATTAGGAAAAAAATCCTCATTAAAAGGGTTGTGAAGTATTGGAAAAGGCTGCCCAGGGAAGTGGTTGAGTCACCATCCCTAGAGGTCTTCAAAATACATGTAGAGGTGGTGTTTAGTGACATGGCTTATTGCTGGAATTGGCAGTGGTAGGTTAAAGGTTGGACCAGATGATTTTATAAGTCTTTTCCAACCCAAATGACTCTATGATTCTGTTATTCCTGTATGCTCAGGGTCTTATTTTTTTTCTGGTGAGTGTGGTAAAATGTTTGGATGTCTCAAGGAAGCCCATACATGTAGACATTTGGAATATCTGGTATTCAAATCACATGTTTCTAGGGCATGTGTGTAGAAACCTTTCAACTTTCTGAGATCTTCCCATTCCTCCCAAGTACCATGGATCAGTCAGTTTGAAGGCTAGAGGCCACTTGGCATAATATGGGCAGCAGAACCTGACCCAGGCATTGTGCAACCAAATGCATGGCTCCCACTTGAATTTTAGAAAGTCATCCAGTCTCAACTTACGGATAAGTCCATCACAACACTAAGTAAATTGTTTCAATAATCTATTGCTTCCTTAAAACAAATGTACCTCATTGCTAACCTGAACTTTCCCAGCTCCAATTTTCAACTGGCTGCTTTCACTAACTGCTCTGTGCTAGGATAAAGAACTGTCTCCTTTTCTCAACACAGAATTTTCTGATCAGAAAATTTCCAAACTTTCTCACTAACAAATCTGTTGTGGTCCCTCGATAAAAGGTGCAGAAGGCAGAATTCAAATCACCTCCCTACCTCTTTTATAAACTTTTTCCAGCATTCACAAAATCACACATGACTTCCTTCAAAGTGCTAAAAAGAAACAAAACTGATATTCTCACCTTGTTAGCAGAGCCAAAGCAATCATTCAACAGGAACCAGAATAGATGTATTGTGCATAGCAGTCCTAGACAGCTTGCTTTATTTGTTTAAAGGGTCCAGTGAAGGACTTTCAAAACCCAGTTTAGAGACAGAGCTGTGCTGGAACTAGTCTGCATTAAAGGTGGATTTACAGAGGAGGATAAAAAAATCAATCCTCATCCTCCCTAATTAGCTCTAATCAGTGAGAGGTATTCCTGCCACAGGATGAGGGAAATGCCACCTGCCTGCAGAGCCCCCATATCTGTATCACCACTGCCTCACGTCCCACCTACACAATCGGTTGGCTTCACTGTGATTACCCTTGTCCTCCCTCTCCTTGGGTTATTTTCTGCACTTTGCTTCAAAAGAAAAGATGACTGGTACTTTTCTGTTTCCATTGAAGCAGATATCAACCAGCATCTTCTGCCCTTTGAAGACTCTACTGAGGGGTTAAGTCAATGTTTATGGGACATATATACCGTCCCTGGAGGTATTTAAGAAACGTGTGGACATGGTGCTAGGAGACGTGGTTTAGTGATGGGACTTGGTAGGTTAAGTTGATCCTTTTGAAGATCTTTTTTAACCTAGATGATTCTGTGATCCTAAAGTCTTCCTAGCCTGACCATGAGGCTGGGACTCATGAGAGGCAGGTGAACGTAGTGATAAACATTGTCAGCATCAGTGTAGGCACCCGTCTTTTCTTAGATTCTAGGTTAAATATTACTTAGAGCAGAATGAAGCAACTGTCCTCAGTCAAATAAAGTCATTAAATACTGTTGTTTTTTTTTTTATCTGCAGCTGTTGCATGGATTTTATCTTAATTCATCTTTCAAAAATATGTATTTACAAAATAAATACACATTTAAGTATATGTTTTATGTTTTACCTAGCACGCATTAGAATAGAAAAACATATGATCAACAAGACCATGCTTTAAAGTTAGATTATCTGTGCTTTCTTATATTTATTGGAATAAATGTCCTATTTAAAATCTCTGCCTGTTGCTGTTCTGTTATTTCTCAAAGTATTCTACATAATATTGAACACAAGTCAGTTAAGTTATTTTGATAGTGAGAGGCAAAATTTACGTAGATAAAGTTTTGTTACTCGTTCTTTATAAAAAAAAAAAAAAAAAAAAAGGCACAGCTGATTCCTCTGAAATTTCAGCTGTCAGGAAGTGATGATTATTGTGTAAGTTATCTTTCTTTTATTGATAGACCTAGTAAGTCGGTTACTTTGAAATATCTAAATACCTGCACAGAATGATACAGATATTTATATAAACTGGTGCCAAACAAAGAAGCAGTTGGTCCTACTGTGATTTCACCTGAGCTGGTTTAGGTGGCACTGCTTCAGGTGTAGGATGGCACAAATGGCTTTAGAATTCGACCCCATCATCTGCAAGGAGACTTGTGAAAGCGTGTGGCAACATGCCAGGCTCTTGGCACAGCATGCGAACCACAACTTTAGACATCCATTACAAATACAAGCTAAAGAAATAATTTGTAATGATTATATAAGTTAGCAGTATTAGATCCATTGTGAAATATATAGTGTGCTTTCTAAAACAGCAACACATAGGCTGTGGGCCTGATTCATCTCTGCCTTGTACCTTGTGTAGGCATTCACACTTGTCCAAAAATGCCTGCACAAAGCTACCAGGACAGTTTAGAGAATTTTCTCCTTCACTTACCATTTATACAAGATGCACAGCAACATACAGTCAGGAGGTCTCTGATCACAATGCAGAAAGTGTCTGGGCCAGATTTGCTGGGCGATGTTATCTTTTGCGACGTGGCAGAGGGAACAGAGCTGTGCCCTTTAGTCCTGTTCGAAGCCTGGAAGTGGCCCATGGGGAACGTCATCTCCTCCTACAAGCTGAGGGTACTGAGGGTTTGTACTGTGATCAGAGGAAGGCCGTGCACTGCCCCAGTGCTCTGTGCTGGGTGGTGATCTTGAATGTCAACCATCATAAAGTCTGAGCGATAACATCTCTTGTTTCATGGATTTATTATCAACAGCCTGCCTTGCCCATTGACCTCAAGATGGTTTTATTGTACATCACCACGACATGGTCACATTTCTCCAGGTGAAAATTGCAGCTTATCGCTTCTCCCAACGACATCGGGGCTGGCTTCACAGCCCAGCTGGCTCTGACCTGGCTGCCAAGGCAGGGGCAGGGCAGGTGCCGGAGGCTGCTGGCCAAGCTGTGCTGGCGGCGGCCTTGGGCCTTCCTCCTGCTGCTGGAGCCATGCTACAGAGACACAAAGGCATCCTGCTTCTTAATTCTCTGGCAGCTGTAGGATTGAGTTAAAAGTTTTGTTTCTCCACCTTTGTTGTATGTTTGCCCTCTCCAGGCATTTTTCTTGCAGCTGTTCTTGTTTCACTACTGAGCACCTACTCTTGCCTCTGCTGCCCCCATTATCAGGAGGCTGTTCCCTACCACTTGCTGCCTTCTTTTGCTGTATTGGTTTGTCCTTTTCCCAGCACAGCTAGCTGTTCCCTCACTAATTGTAAGTGTTTGCTAGGGCTATACCTCCTCTTTTTATACTTTCCAGCAAGAGGGACTTAGTGTCCTACAGATATCTTGGCTCCATCTGGGGAATATTCAACATCTCCAAAGCCTCAACTTTTGCAGCTCTGTAATGCAGGAATCTAGCTCAGCTCCTGCTTCTTGGGGTGGGATAAAAGTGCAATGTTTCACCAGAGTCTCATTCTGTCTTCTGGCTTGCAATCCTAATCAAACATCTTTATCAGCTATTCCAGTGTTTCAGGTATTATTCCTGCCAACAGCATCTCACTTGTGTCTTGTCCTTCAATTCCCAGTGAGACAGTAAAAATCTTTACCTTCATTTTCTCATCTTTATCTCCCATGGTCAGCTCTGTACACAAACTTAGTTCTAGCTTCTCTGCTACTACAAGGAGTTTTTGTTTTGTTTTGTTTTGTTTTGTCTCTCTTCTCATGATATAAACTTGCTCTTCCTTGCTTGCTATGGGTCTCACTGCCTGACTGCCTGGGTCTCACTGCAACACATGCTGGGTTATCCCAGGAGAGTACTGTACTGCTTTTAGGTGTGGCTCTCTGTTAACACAATGTCTTGTTTTATGCTGATATGCTACGGACACTGAGTTCCTGGTGCCAATAAACTCCTATCCTGCAAGCCATGTCTCCCTGCCATGTTCCCAGGAGGGAGATGGAAGTGTCCGGTGAGGCACCATCTGATGCCAGCAGTGGTGGGGTGGGACCTGCAGAGACAGCAACTCCGTTGCTCTTTCATTCTCTGCTTGGACACAATGATGAGTCAGGGTCTCTTCCAGGCAGAAGGAGAAAATTGGCCAGACGAGGTGGGACTGCTCAGATGCAATGAGCAGGGCTTGCCCCATCATACACACACACACCTGCAGAGCTTGAACTCTGTCACGCTTGGAGATAAGATGCACTCTGGGGTACAATTCATCTTAGTCTAAAATGCATCTGAAGAAATGCTCCCCCCCAAAATGCTTCTTTTCCTCCTTCTTTCATAAAAGGAGCAGAATATCTCCAAAATGGAGATAGCAAGAGGTGAGAATTTGGGGAAAGAAAAAAAAAATGTCTAAAGAAATGGCCAATGGGAAAATATGGATTTTGCTTTGTTTTGCTAGGAGAAGGATAATAATTCCTTGTTCTTTTGTAGTCAAAAAAAAAAGGACAAAACTATTTTTGCTGTTTTCTGAAAATATTCAGGGTCCAACTCTTCCCTGCTGCAGCCTTTGATGTAGCTGCTATCTCCCTGACTCAGTGCAGATATCCCAGAGTAAGACCAGCAATAAAATAGAGAACCAGGCCATATATTTTTTCAAAAAATAGATGAAAAAAAAAGATGAATGAAAAGCACTGCTCTCCTGGTGTTAATGGAAGGCTTCTTTGTATTTGATACTGTGAAGAAAATTTGCCCAAGAGCAATTCAACCAAATGTAAATATTGCCCCCTACTACTACTGCCAAGATCAATGAGAAGCTGGATTATCTGCCTCATAAGTGCTACCATTTAAGTTAGATCAATGCTGGGTCTGGTTACATGTATGCACCTGATTTTTCAGTACTTTTCTTTTATGATTCTTTTATATATATATATATATATATATATATATAAAATTTCCTCTCAGTGAATGCAATGCTGATGAAAGCTCTCAATTTGAAATCTCTGGAAACTGAAGTCATCTGGCTCTCCCTAGAGCAGCCTCAAATGTGGCATCAAGATGTCCCTGGGGTGTTTCCAGGATACGCCTGAGAGTAACTTCATTTTGGTGCCCTCTGGCCTATTGGTCAGTCTGACAAAGACATTCACATGAGTGCAAACTGCAGGTCATGTCCATATCCCAAAGGTTTCCTCACTCAGACTAAAAGGCCACAGAGCACATTCCTCACTGTTCATGTAAGCTTAGGTCTTTATTGCTATGTGAATTTTTTTGATGAACACAATAATGAAGTGGAAATTCACTTTGATTGCATACCCACAAGTTTTTATTCATTTTCCACAAACATTTATAGAGGAAATATTTTTGTTTCCTTCTTCCAAGAACATTCCCAGAAAGTGAAAGCCTTGCAGCATCTACCAAGAAAGCTGCAATCGGATCCAGAGAAGCAATTAAGCACATGATTAAGATGATAAACTATCCCACTGGCTGAAGTGCTCTGCTAGAACCAGAACACCTTCTGCAGTCCTGATTTTTCATTTTGTATTTATAAATCATCAGAGTAATGGAGGGCAAGGCAGTGGCACAGGGTAGGCTTACACCACAAGTGTAGAAACATCTCACCCATGCAGCTAACCCCAGAACTACCTCGCTGGGGCTTTGGAGTACATTTGTGCTGTACATCACCTCCAGATCTAAACTCTCACATCCACCTAACACTGCCCCATCTGGGCCTCCAGCTGCAGTCAGCGATCTTTGCCCAGACACCTCTGCATGGCATAGATCCCATGCACGTGCCCACAAGCTTCCTACAACACCAGGACTTTCCAGGGGGTTTCCTATACCAGGTTTTCCTTCCCCTGAGGGAGATCAGCACCAATTGTTTGGGAAAATATTCGTGTGTCCAGGCCCCTACAGCTCAGGCACGGCCACAGCAACGTTTCAGAGCAGCTTCGATGGAGTCAGCAGTGCCAAAGCCCTGCAGGAAATCTGCACTACGTGGAGCAAAAACGGTTCAGGACACCCTGAGAAGCCTTAAAGCAATATGACATTTTGTCAAATTTAATTCAATTCCACATATTTTGCCAGCTCTTTCCAAACTTCGTTGTCCTACGAATTTGGCACCTCTTCCTTGTCTACCCTTACAAAACAGGATCAGCTTTCAAAGAGAAATGTGCCCAAGCAAAATCTGCATCTTCCTTGCCAGCAATTATGGGAACATTTTCCATCTCCTTTGCCTTTCTCTAGGAGTCTTCTCCCTCTCTTTTGGAATAGCCTTTTAGGACATTCAGTCCTTCACCCCAGTCTTCTCCAGGACTCTCTACATAAGGAATTTCCTGAACATTCTTTTTTAGAAGCTGAATCTCCTTTCAGAAAATGACCACAGTTTGGAAAAGGAGTTTTCACTTGCTGCTGTGATAAAATATCCTTCATCCACAACAGTGGTGAAAAGGTAGCATCTCTTATGAGGGTAAAAGAACCAAATAACTCTCTTACAGTTCAACAACTGAAGGAGCAGTGGGCTATATAAGTGAGCCCTCACAGGTGCATTCATACCTAGCCACCTGCTGAAGACAATCTGAACTAGCAAAGTTGTATTGCCTAAATTCAGAACTGCTGAGAGTTAAAGGAGATTTTACTCTGGCTCATGTTGCCTGTGTGTTTGTCCTGAGAAGCTGAGAACTAGGACCACTGTTGTCACAGTATAACAGCAACTCTGAAGATTCAGTGAGCCAATACTCTTGCAATAGCTTGCATTTTTAGTGTTTTTCATTGCAGAGGGTTTTTCTTTTGTGTGTTGGTTTTGTTTGTTTTTTTTTTTCACATCTCATCAGTGAAGGGATTAGGTGGGGTGAGGGGAGAGATAACTATCCAAGCAAGTAAGAATAATCTACTGTGAGTCATCACTTGTCTTAACAGACCAGTCCTGAGAGCAAAGAGTGCTACAGAAATGTCTATTTTAGTCAAAAAAAAAAAAAAAAAAAAAAAAAAAAAGTTTGGAGAAGTGAACATTTCTGCACAGATTGTCACTACTTTGTGAATACTCACTGAAAAAGCCATGAATCTGGTACAGCTCTACAGCAGACAACTTTGGAGGAAAGCTTTTTCTCCGGCCGTGAATTATGCACAGATAATTATACTGTTCTTTTTTGGCAGCCCACTCTGTGGTTCCCATCTTGGCACATCGTCTTCTGTTCCAAGTCGTACACCCATTAGCTCAAGCCTGAGAGCCCTTCCCCAGGTCACACGCACAACACCCTCTGAAGGAGTGGAACCATGATGACAATTTGTCAGATATGATAACTAGCAAATTAGTGCCTCGCGTCGCCGTCAATGTTTGGGGTTTCTGATACAGTGCATGTAGAGCTATTCATTAGGCATGTTTGACAGAGGGTGGGAGTGGAGAGGTTGTTTTGTCTTCCTTCACTTTTAATTCTGACAATTGCAAATGCGCTGCAGGCTCCTCAGCTCAAACACTCATTGCACTATCCTGGCTAAATCCTAGTGAGGAGAAGAAATGAGCTCTCTTGGGTGACCACTCCAGTGTGTAGGAGTGAAGCATCCTTTTCATATTCTGTCAGCGCTACAGTAAAAGCAAAAATCTTTCAAAACATCCTTCATGTATATATTCAGATTTCTCATACTTTTATTCCACTTTAGGAACATAAGATCATTGGAGACGTCCTGGTTCTAACAAGTATTGTGGAAATACATTGTCAAAGCCTTTTAAAACGTTCCCTTAGATACCTCATCTTAAGAGGCAGCTGAGCTCTCAGCAGCTGTGAGGTACCCTAGTTAGCTACCACTGCTACAATTTGTTGCAGCTCAGCCTCCTGGAATAATCCCTGTCAATGAATCATTATGGATTAGGCCATACTTAAAAGGTTAATTTATATACAACTGCTGGAGCTTGTATTGACCCTTCTTACACTGGTCTAAGGCACTGAATGTTTTATTGCCTCTCTGTATAAACAAAAGTTCCAGATAACTGCATATCCTTGACAAGATGTTCTTAACTCTTTCAGTGATGGTCAGTCTTTCTGAGGCAGCCCTGCTCATGAGGATGCCAGGAGCAGTGCTCTAGGGACATATCCATACCAGGTTTGGGGCTCCTCTCTGCTTGCAAAGACTGTCTCATTACATCACAGCAATGCCAAAGTGGATTTTGCAGCTATGCATCCCTGATAAAAACATAAGAAAGAAAAGATGTGCAGGCAGAAAGAAAATCTTTCGTTAGATGAAATGATGTGATTTAAGGGATATGCTTTTGCTTCTGCCTGGAGGAAGGAGTTATGTGCCTGGAAGGCTGACCATTTCTTTCCAAGATTATCACCTTCCTAATAAAAATGTGATTCTTCCTTACAAACATCATGTCACCTGGTGCATGGCTTAATCATTGCACAAGTAGGTATTAGAGTGTTATCCATGAATAAAGTTAACATATGTCTTCGTCGTTTCTCCACACCATAGCCACACACAGTGTTCAGGTACCCGAGGTACGCTTTGATCCCCCATCATCTGTGGTGCTAGTATGGCTTGGGAAAACAGTAAAAACACACCGCAATAAAAGCTCAACAGTGTTTAAATGTCTGCAGTTGCTCTGTGCCGTAGAAACTGTGTTTGCAATCCTTCACGGCCCAACCATATGTTACGGGAACACAGGCTGATCTCAGCCATCTTCTCTGCGTGTCGGCAGCTGCTGTGCTGCAACCTGACCCTCCCCGCAGGAAGGCCTGGTGGTGCGCCCAGGGTTTCCAGCAGCCTAAAACCACTGTGGTACAAAAAGCAGATGAGAGACTCCCTGAGCTACACTCACCGTGGGACAAAAGTGCAGTATTTCAGGTTTCCAGATGCTCAGATGCCTCCTGGAATATGCAACCATATCCCGGCTGGAGTGCACCTGGTTGTAGCAGCTGTATCGCAGCACTTTGTGCTACACAGATGAGGACTCTGGCACATCATGTGCCTCACACCCCACCTGATTTCGTTGTATGTGTAATGCCCATCCACCATACATGTTCTCATCCATCTGTTGCTCAGGTATCCACTACCAATATGTGAAGCCATGCTCCTCGCTGCTGCTCCTCTTCCCAAGGTTGGAGAGGGAAGGACAGTATGCAATTCCTACACCTTTCAAAATGGAGATCTAGCCCTTCTGGAGCTGTTTCAGACCACGTTTCCCAGATACGTCTTCCATCATCTCTTCCTTCTGACATTAGCCTCGATTACAGATATGATATACAAATTTTTTTCAGGTTAGTATATTTCTGATGGCACAAGACCACCACCCATTCTTTCCAAAGGTGTTCCAGCCATCACAGTGTCAGGATACAGTGAACCTTGTTGCTGCCATGGAATGTGTGGCTATAGCTGGGTAGTGATGTCCCCAAATTCCTGTGAGACAGGTCTCAGGGCTAATCAGAGGAACTTGTAAACCAGTCTGTATCCATCTCAGTGCACCTGGGCACTACCACAACAGACAGCCCTGTTTCCTGGGGTGTCAGAAAATGTACACGGCCATCTGTATGACTGCAACTCAGAGGTAAGACCAAAATACTCTTAACAGACAACACCTTGGTCTGGTCAGCTTAAACCAAGCTACCTTATCAGTACTCATAAACCCTACCCTCACATATCTAACAGTAGCCTTGCCTTCACTCAAGACAGTAGAGCATTGTTCTCATCCAGATATGCAGGATATAAGCAAGACCTGTCTCCCCTTCCCACATACCCAGAAAACACAAGCGTACAGGGCCCTGCTGTAAAATATAAACACCATCCCTCACACAGAAGATTGAGGACCTATCCTATTTCCCCCATGAACACAGTGAAGATATAGAAAAGATGGAGGCTTGCTTTCCTCTTACCATACTGCCTGAGCTCAAGGGTAGGTCTGCCTGGAGAAAGGCCCAATCCACCATGCTTTGTTCTCAGCAGTAAGTAAGATGTCTCTTGCATAAGCCCTTCCACTTGCAGTAGATACTAAAATATTTATTTGTCCAGAGACTTGGACCTCTCTCTTCCTTATTCCACATTACTCTGCTAATTTCTGGCAGTAGATTCAGTCTCTCTCCCCCTCACATTTGGGCAAGTTCTCTCTTCCTCGGGTTCAATTAATATTTTCTTTTTTCCTTTTTCTTTTTCTTTTTTTTTTTTTTTTTCACATAAAGTAAACTAACTGGAAGACCAGAGTATCTGATTACCTTGGGACAAAGTATGATGCTGAGGTGATGTGCACCAGGTAGGTAAAGAGCTTAAAAGATTGTCTCCACATCCTATTTCAAATGGTGCAGTTTCTATTGAGTACAATAGGATTCCTGTATGTCTTTGCAGTTTTCTTGAGCCCAAATTCAGTCTAAATCTAAATAGTTTCAAATGTAACTGTGCTTTTCTAAAGGGACTTCTCTCTAATGTAAAGCTTACTACTCTGATGGAACTGAAGTCACATTTGGCTAACATCCTTTTTTTTTTTTTCCTTAAAAATGGCATGGAGTTTCCAGATGACGAAAGTCCAAAACCACAACGACCTCCTTATCTCTCTTGGCTTACATGATGTGTCTCTTCAAAACAGATTTCTAGCAGAATTTTTATTCTGATACTGACCTCTTTCTGGGGAGATATATATATGTGTATATACATGTATATATATATATATATTTTGTTTTCGTCTGAGAATTTCTGTCATTTGAATTATTGAGTCCAAGGTTAGCACAAGAAGAGGCTCTCAAAGACCTTTCTGAATTTGGTCTACGTTAGTGGACTTGAAAATAAACAAAAATCTCAACTCTGTCAGGAATGCTGTGCTCTCCTTCACACCCAATAATCTTAGAAAGTGTCATGGGACCACTTGCATGAGTAGACAATTACAAATGCAAACAAGAAGAACATAATTCATCCCTTAGAAGATCTTTCAAACTTCAGGAGAGGACAACTCTAACCCTTTATCTCCCTTCCCCCCTAAATCTGCCATTGTAACTACCTTGAAAGTTGTCTGTACCTAGAATGCTACTGAGAGCATTTTTCCAACATTGCAAAAAAATTGTCATGACAACATATTATTAATAACTAGACCTGCTGCTGTTCTTCCTCTGTGGCACCAAAATGCTAGAAACTACTTAAAGCAGGAAAGATAATAATCTGTTTAATAAACATGTTTGATTGTGGAAGACAGTGCTTCTAAAGCCTTTCTAGTTGAAGAATCACCTAATCTGTTTTTAAAAAGAAAGAACAACCAGGGAAATCTACAAACTTTTGGAAATCAAGTTCATTTATTTTTGTCAAACATTTGTTGTTCTTGCTGTTGTTTGTTTGTTTTTGAGGATATGTAAATGGGATAAATCATATATATTCAAGAATTTATGTTTATTTTTTTACAGTGCATCCACAGTATGTCTCTGATCAGGGTGGACCAGGGTGTCAGTTCCTGGGCCAGGTTGTGAAGACTATGTGGTCTGAGTGACAGGATGCTTCAACAGCTAAGCAATGAGAATTAGTAATGCCTCTTACTTTGATTACTGATTCCAGCACAGCCCTGGCTTGTAACTGTCCACTTCTGATGGCTGCAAACTGATTGCTGTCCCAGAGATGACTAACACTAGGATTGGCTTAGTTAAAGCTCCTATAACTGGTAGGGTTGCATGGTGCTTATTTTCAGTACAGACCAGCAAAACTATAACTGTAGTTAATGACTGACCACCTATGCAAATCTCACCTAATCTTGATTTCTGCTCCAGGAAGTGCGCTGATGGCCACCTGTGAGTAGCTACAACCTCTAATGTACACAGGTCGTAAGGGCACTGCCTCCTGCGTAAGCATCCCTACTGCAAACCCCGGTAGCTGCAGCAGTTAGGTTGGGCTCACACGGAGAGGGGCTCTTCTGCCCCCACCAGGCACCCTTTCAGAATAGGACTGAAGCATACTGGCAGGGTGTGAGACATCAGTTTGCACAGTTACAGTTCAACCTGCACCTATGTTGTGGCTGAATACATGCCCTCGGGTCTACAGAGAGCAATACACAGCCTTTCTTTAAAAAATATGTTATATTGGAAAGTATTCAGTGTACTACAAAGCCAGTAACTGGGTGTGTCTGTTGAAACTATGACTCATTTCTCAAGTCCACTCCAAAGCCAAGTCATTTGAGTCCTAACGGGCAAAAGAGCAGTTAAGCAATTACTGCAGCACTGCAGTCCACACTGCTGATAAAAGAGAAGTGCTCAGGTTCGTAAAGCTCAGAGAAATGACTGTCCCCATTTTGATATTAACCAACAGGGCTAAGGTTTTGATTCACGTCCTTGTCAATTTAGCTGCTACAGGATGTTAAATAAAATTGGATACAGATCCCTTCCAATCAAGCCAAGTTATAATTATTGGTCAAAAGTCACAATGCCAGACACATTTATTGTTGGTTATCTGAGTAATCTTTAACCCTCCATGGCAAAAGATCTCCAAAGAGAAATAGAAAATAAACAAGGGTTGGGCATTAAAACATAATGACTCAACTGAACCTGAGCTAGCTTAAGACACTATTTTATCTTCTTTTGTTTTTAATGTCCCTCCAAGCTTGTAAAGCAAGCTTGACATCTGTATCAGGGCACAAGAGGTGTTAGCTTAATAGTGATTTCCTTCATGGAGCATCTGTGAAAGCATTAGGTTCTCTGAAATTCATGGGTCTGGTCCATCAAAAACAAAAACATTCCCTACTGCCGTGGTATCTTCACACATTGCTTAAAAGTCTGGCTTGAACAGGAGATGTTCATTAAGCCTGTGCATAAGTTCCAGCCTCTTTGTTAGGTTCTGAAAGGGTAGCTACTTCAAATGCCGTGCAAAAAGCTCTGAAAAAGTGCATATCACT
>NW_028136596.1:0-33023 GCF_965140915.1 Aythya marila | reverse complement strand
GGATCTATGGTTTTGGGGGATTTTCTTCCAGTTTTGGGGGTGATGCCATTCTTGTTTGGGGTGTTTTTGACGGTTTTTGTGATCTCTGTTGGGTTCTGTTGGGTTCTCGTTGGTCATCGTGTTGGAAAAGGGTAAATTGTGGTTTTTGGAGAACATCAGGTAGGTTTAGGGTGTCTTTGGGGTCGATCTACGGTATTTGGGGTTTTCTACTATTTTTTGGCGCGGTCCTGTTCTTTTTTGGGGTGTATTTGAAGTGTTTTGGGGTCTCCGTTGGGTTTTGTTTGGTTCTCGTTGGTCATCATGGTGGAAAAGGGTAAATTGTGGGTTTTGGAGAACATCAGGTAGGTTTAGGGTGGTTTTGGGGTGGATCTATGGTTTTGGGGGATTTTCTTCCAGTTTTGGTGGTGATGCCGTTCTTGTTTGGGGTGTTTTTGACGTTTTTTGGGGTCTCTGTTGGGTTCTGTTGGGTTCTCGTTGGTCATCGTGTTGGAAAAGTGTAAATTGTGGGTTTTGGAGAACTTCAGGTAGGTTTAGGGTGTCTTTGGGGTGGATCTATGGTTTTGGGGGATTTTCTTCCAGTTTTGGGTGTGATGCCGTTCTTGTTTGGGGTGTTTTTGACGTTTTTTGTGGTCTCCGTTGGGTTTTGTTGGGTTCTCGTTGGTTATCATGGTGGAAAAGGGTTAATTGTGGGTTTTGGAGAACATCAGGTAGGTTTAGGGTGGTTTTGGGGTGGATCTATGGTTTTGGGGGATTTTCTTCCAGTTTTGGGGGTGATGCCGATATTTTTTGTGGTGTTTTTTACGTGTTTTGAGGTCTCCATTAGGTTTTGTTGGGTTCTTGTTTGTCATTATGTTAAATAGGAGTGGATTGTGGGTTTTGGAGAACATCAGGTCGGTTTAGGGTGGTTTTGGGGTGGATCTATGGTTTTGGGGGATTTTCTTCCAGTTTTGGTGGTGATGCCGTTCTTGGTTGGGTGGTTTTTGACGTTTTTTGGGGTCTCCGTTGGGTTCTGTTGGGTTCTCGTTGGTCATCGTGTTGGAAAAGGGTAAATTTTGGTTTTTGGAGAAGATCAGGTAGGTTTAGGGTGTCTTTGGGGTGGATCTATGGTTTTGGGGGATTTTCTTCCAGTTTTGGTGGTGATGCCGTTCTTGTTTGGGGTGTTTTTGACGTTTTTTGGGGTCTCAGTTGGGTTCTGTTGGGTTCTCGTTGGTCATCGTGTTGGAAAAGGGTAAATTGTTGTTCTTGGAGAACATCAGGTAGGTTTAGGGTGTCTTTGGGGTGGATCTATGGTATTTGGGGTTTTCTTCTATTTTTTGGCGCGGTCCTGTTCTTTTTTGTGGTGTATTTGAAGTGTTTTTGGGTCTCCGTTGGGTTTTTTTTGGTTCTCGTTGGTCATCATGGTGGAAAAGGGTAAATTGTGGGTTTTGGAGAACATCAGGTAGGTTTAGGGTGTCTTTGGGGTGGATCTATGGTTTTGGGGGATTTTCTTCCAGTTTTGGGAGTGATGCCGTTCTTGTTTGGGGTGTTTTTGACGTTTTTTGGGGTCTCTGTTGGGTTCTGTTGGGTTCTCGTTGGTCATCGTGTTGGAAAAGGGTAAATTGTGGGTTTTGGAGAACATCAGGTAGGTTTAGGGTGTCTTTGGGGTGGATCTATGGTTTTGGGGGATTTTCTTCCAGTTTTGGTGGTGATGCCGTTCTTGTTTGGGGTGTTTTTGACGTTTTTTGGGGTCTCTGTTGGGTTCTGTTGGGTTCTCGTTGGTCATCGTGTTGGAAAAGGGTAAATTGTGGGTTTTGGAGAACATCAGGTAGGTTTAGGGTGGTTTTGGGGTGGATCTATGGTTTTGGCGTATTTTCTTCCAGTTTTGGTGGTGATGCCGATATTTTTTGGGGTGATTTTTACGTGTTTTGGTGTCTCCATTAGGTTTTGTTGGGTTCTTGTTTGTCATTATGTTAAATAGGAGTGGATTGTGGGTTTTGGAGAACATCAGGTAGTTTTAGGGTGGTTTTGGGGTGGATCTATGGTTTTGGGGGATTTTCTTCCAGTTTTGGTGGTGATGCCGTTCTTGTTTGGGGTGTTTTTGACGTTTTTTGGGGTCTCCGTTGGGTTCTGTTGGGTTCTCGTTGGTCATCGTGTTGGAAAAGGGTAAATTGTGGTTTTTGGAGAACATCAGGTAGGTTTAGGGTGTCTTTGGGGTGGATCTATGGTTTTGGGGGATTTTCTTCCAGTTTTGGTGGTGATGCCGTTCTTGTTTGGGGTGTTTTTGACGTTTTTTGGGGTCTCTGTTGGGTTCTGTTGGGTTCTCGTTGGTCATCGTGTTGGAAAAGGGTACATTGTGGTTTTTGGAGAACATCAGGTAGGTTTAGGGTGTCTTTGGGGTGGATCTATGGTATTTGGGGTTTTCTTCTATTTTTTGGCGCGGTCCTGTTCTTTTTTGGGGTGTATTTGAAGTGTTTTTGGGTCTCCGTTGGTTTTTTTTGGTTCTCGTTGGTCATCATGGTGGAAAAGGGTAAATTGTGGGTTTTGGAGAACATCAGGTAGGTTTAGGGTGTCTTTGGGGTGGATCTGTGGTTTTGGGGGATTTTCTTCCAGTTTTGGTGGTGATGTCGTTCTTGTTTGGGGTGTTTTTGACGTTTTTTGGGGTCTCTGTTGGGTTCTGTTGGGTTCTCGTTGGTCATCGTGTTGGAAAAGGGTAAATTGTGGGTTTTGGAGAACATCAGGTAGGTTTAGGGTGTCTTTGGGGTGGATCTATGGTTTTGGGGGATTTTCTTCCAATTTTGGTGGTGATGCCGTTCTTGTTTGGGGTGTTTTTGACGTTTTTTGGGGTCTCTGTTGGGTTCTGTTGAGTTCTCGTTGGTCATCGTGTTGGAAAAGGGTACATTGTGGTTTTTGGAGAACATCAGGTAGGTTTAGGGTGTCTTTGGGGTGGATCTATGGTTTTGGCGTATTTTCTTCCAGTTTTGGGGGTGATGCCGTTCTTGTTTGGGGTGTTTTTGACGTTTTTTGGGGTCTCCGTTGGGTTTTGTTGGGTTCTTGTTTGTCATTATGTTAAATAGGAGTGGATTGTGGGTTTTGGAGAACATCAGGTAGTTTTAGGGTGGTTTTGGGGTGGATCTATGGTTTTGGGGGATTTTCTTCCAGTTTTGGTGGTGATGCCGTTCTTGTTTGGGGTGTTTTTGACGTTTTTTGGGGTCTCTGTTGGGTTCTGTTGGGTTCTCGTTTGTCCATCGTGTTGGAAAAGGGTAAATTGTGGTTTTTGGAGAACATCAGGTAGGTTTAGGGTGTCTTTGGGGTGGATCTATGGTTTTGGGGGTTTTCTTCCAGTTTTGGGGGTGATGCCATTCTTGTTTGGGGTATTTTTTAAGGTTTTTGTGGTCTCTGTTTGGTTTTGTTGGGTTCTCGTTGGTCATCGTGTTGTAAAAGTGTAAATTGTGGGTTTTGGAGAACTTCAGGTAGGTTTAGGGGGACTTTTCGCGTGGATTCATGGTATTTGGGGTTTTCTTCTTTTTGGGGGAGTGATCCTCTCCTTTCTTCGGGTGATTTTGAAGTGATTTGGGGTTTCCGTTTCGTTTCGTTGAATTCCTAATGTGTTTTATGAAGGTTTGGAGCGTGCTTTGGGATTAGGAGAACATCAGGTAGGTTTAGGGTGTCTTTGGGGTGGATCTATGGTATTTGGGGTTTTCTTCTATTTTTTGGCGTGATCCTGTTCTTTTTTGGGGTGTATTTGAAGTGTTTTGGGGTCTCCGTTGGGTTTTGTTTGGTTCTCGTTGGTCATCATGGTGGAAAAGGGTAAATTGTGGGTTTTGGAGAACATCAGGTAGGTTTAGGGTGGTTTTGGGGTGGATCTATGGTTTTGGGGGATTTTCTTCCAGTTTTGGGGGTGATGCCGATATTTTTTGGGGTGTTTTTTACGTGTTCTGGGGTCTCCATTAGGTTTGTTGGGTTCTTGTTTGTCATTATGTTAAATAGGTGTGGATTGTGGGTTTTGGAGAACATCAGGTAGGTTTTAGGGTGTCTTTGGGGTGGATCTATGGTTTTGGGGGATTTTCTTCCAGTTTTGGTGGTGATGCCGTTCTTGTTTGGGGTGTTTTTGACGTTTTTTGGGGTCTCTGTTGGGTTCTGTTGGGTTCTCGTTGGTCATCGTGTTTGAAAAGGGTAAATTGTGGTTTTTGGAGAAGATCAGGTAGGTTTAGGGTGTCTTTGGGGTGGATCTATGGTTTTGGGGGATTTTCTTCCAGTTTTGGTGGTGATGCCGTTCTTGTTTGGGGTGTTTTTTGACGTTTTTTGGGGTCTCCGTTGGGTTCTGTTGGGTTCTCGTTGGTCATCGTGTTGGAAAAGTGTAAATTGTTGTTCTTGGAGAACATCAGGTAGGTTTAGGGTGTCTTTGGGGTGGATCTATGGTATTTGGGGTTTTCTTCTATTTTTTGGCGCGGTCCTGTTCTTTTTTGGGGTGTATTTGAAGTGTTTTTGGGTCTCCGTTGGGTTTTTTTTGGTTCTCGTTGGTCATCATGGTGGAAAAGGGTAAATTGTGGGTTTTGGAGAACATCAGGTAGGTTTAGGGTGTCTTTGGGGTGGATCTATGGTTTTGGGGGATTTTCTTCCAGTTTTGGTGGTGATGCCGTTCTTGTTTGGGGTGTTTTTGACGTTTTTTGGGGTCTCTGTTGGGTTCTGTTGGGTTCTCGTTGGTCATCGTGTTGGAAAAGGGTAAATTGTGGTTTTTGGAGAACATCAGGTAGGTTTAGGGTGTCTTTGGGGTGGATCTATGGTTTTGGGGGATTTTCTTCCAGTTTTGGGAGTGATGCCGTTCTTGTTTGGGGTGTTTTTGCCGTTTTTTGGGGTCTCCGTTGGGTTTTGTTGGGTTCTCGTTGGTTATCATGGTGGAAAAGGGTAAATTGTGGGTTTTGGAGAACATCAGGTAGTTTTAGGGTGTCTTTGGGGTGGATCTATGGTATTTGGGGTTTTCTTCTATTTTTTGGCGTGATCCTGTTCTTTTTTGGGGTGTATTTGAAGTGTTTTTGGGTCTCCGTTGGGTTTTTTTTGGTTCTCGTTGGTCATCATGGTGGGAAAAGGGTAAATTGTGGGTTTTGGAGAACATCAGGTAGGTTTAGGGTGGTTTTGGGGTGGATCTATGGTTTTGGGGGATTTTCTTCCAGTTTTGGGGGTGATGCCGTTCTTGTTTGGGGTGTTTTTGACGTTTTTTGCGGTCTCTGTTGGGTTCTGTTGGGTTCTCGTTGGTCATCGTGTTGGAAAACGGTAAATTGTGGTTTTTGAAGAACATCAGGTAGTTTTAGGGTGGTTTTGGGGTGGATCTATGGTTTTGGGGGATTTTCTTCCAGTTTTGGGGGTGATGCCATTCTTGTTTGGGGTATTTTTTAAGGTTTTAGTGGTCTCTGTTTGGTTTTGTTGGGTTCTCGTTGGTCATCGTGTTGGAAAAGTGTAAATTGTGGGTTTTGGAGAACTTCAGGTAGGTTTAGGGGGAGTTTTCGCGTGGATTCGTGGTATTTGGGGTTTTCTTCTTTTTGGGGAATGATCCTCTCCTTTCTTCGGGTGATTTTGAAGTGTTTTGGGGTTTCCGTTGCGTTTCGTTGAATTCCTAATGTGTTTTATGGTGGTTTGGAGTGTGCTTTGGGATTAGGAGCACATCAGGTAGGTTTAGGGTGTCTTTGGGGTGGATCTATGGTATTTGGGGTTTTCTTCTATTTTTTGGCGCGGTCCTGTTCTTTTTTGGGGTGTATTTGAAGTGTTTTGGGGTCTCCGTTGGGTTTTGTTTGGTTCTCGTTGGTCATCATGGTGGAAAAGGGTAAATTGTGGGTTTTGGAGAACATCAGGTAGGTTTAGGGTGGTTTTGGGGTGGATCTATGGTTTTGGGGGATTTTCTTCCAGTTTTGGTGGTGATCCTTTTCTTGTTTGGGGTGTTTTTGACGTGTTTTGGTGTGTCCATTAGGTTTTGTTGGGTTCTTGTTCGTCATTATGTTAAATAGGTGTGGATTGTGGGTTTTGGAGAACATCAGGTAGGTTTAGGGTGGTTTTGGGGTGGATCTATGGTTTTGGGGGATTTTCTTCCAGTTTTGGTGGTAATGCCGTTCTTGTTTGGGGTGTTTTTGACGTTTTTTGGGGTCTCTGTTGGGTTCTGTTGGGTTCTCGTTGGTCATCGTGTTGGAAAAGGGTAAATTGTGGGTTTTGGAGAACATCAGGTAGGTTTAGGGTGGTTTTGGGGTGGATCTATGGTTTTGGCGTATTTTCTTCCAGTTTTGGTGGTGATGCCGATATTTTTTGGGGTGATTTTTACGTGTTTTGGTGTCTCCATTAGGTTTTGTTGGGTTCTTGTTTGTCATTATGTTAAATAGGAGTGGATTGTGGGTTTTGGAGAACATCAGGTAGTTTTAGGGTGGTTTTGGGGTGGATCTATGGTTTTGGGGGATTTTCTTCCAGTTTTGGTGGTGATGCCGTTCTTGTTTGGGGTGTTTTTGACGTTTTTTGGGGTCTCCGTTGGGTTCTGTTGGGTTCTCGTTGGTCATCGTGTTGGAAAAGGGTAAATTGTGGTTTTTGGAGAAGATCAGGTAGGTTTAGGGTGTCTTTGGGGTGGATCTATGGTTTTGGGGGATTTTCTTCCAGTTTTGGTGGTGATGCCGTTCTTGTTTGGGGTGTTTTTGACGTTTTTTGGGGTCTCTGTTGGGTTCTGTTGGGTTCTCGTTGGTCATCGTGTTGGAAAAGGGTAAATTGTTGTTCTTGGAGAACATCAGGTAGGTTTAGGGTGTCTTTGGGGTGGATCTATGGTATTTGGGGTTTTCTTCTATTTTTTGGCGCGGTCCTGTTCTTTTTTGGGGTGTATTTGAAGTGTTTTTGGGTCTCCGTTGGGTTTTTTTTGGTTCTCGTTGGTCATCATGGTGGAAAAGGGTAAATTGTGGGTTTTGGAGAACATCAGGTAGGTTTAGGGTGTCTTTGGGGTGGATCTGTGGTTTTGGGGATTTTCTTCCAGTTTTGGTGGTGATGTCGTTCTTGTTTGGGGTGTTTTTGACGTTTTTTGGGGTCTCTGTTGGGTTCTGTTGGGTTCTCGTTGGTCATCGTGTTGGAAAAGGGTAAATTGTGGGTTTTGGAGAACATCAGGTAGGTTTAGGGTGTCTTTGGGGTGGATCTATGGTTTTGGGGGATTTTCTTCCAATTTTGGTGGTGATGCCGTTCTTGTTTGGGGTGTTTTTGACGTTTTTTGGGGTCTCTGTTGGGTTCTGTTGGGTTCTCGTTGGTCATCGTGTTGGAAAAGGGTACATTGTGGTTTTTGGAGAACATCAGGTAGGTTTAGGGTGTCTTTGGGGTGGATCTATGGTTTTGGCGTATTTTCTTCCAGTTTTGGGGGTGATGCCGTTCTTGTTTGGGGTGTTTTTGACGTTTTTTGGGGTCTCCGTTGGGTTTTGTTGGGTTCTCGTTGGTTATCATGGTGGAAAAGGGTAAATTGTGGGTTTTGGAGAACATCAGGTAGGTTTAGGGTGGTTTTGGGGTGGATCTATGGTTTTGGGGGATTTTCTTCCAGTTTTGGGGGTGATGCCGATATTTTTTGGGGTGTTTTTTACGTGTTCTGGGGTCTCCATTAGGTTTTGTTGGGTTCTTGTTTGTCATTATGTTAAATAGGTGTGGATTGTGGGTTTTGGAGAACATCAGGTAGGTTTAGGGTGTCTTTGGGGTGGATCTATGGTTTTGGGGGATTTTCTTCCAGTTTTGGTGGTGATGCCGTTCTTGTTTGGGGTGTTTTTGACGTTTTTTGGGGTCTCTGTTGGGTTCTGTTGGGTTCTCGTTGGTCATCGTGTTTGAAAAGTGTAAATTGTGGTTTTTGGAGAACATCAGGTAGGTTTAGGGTGTCTTTGGGGTGGATCTATGGTTTTGGGGGATTTTCTTCCAGTTTTGGTGGTGATGCCGTTCTTGTTTGGGGTGTTTTTGACGTTTTTTGGGGTCTCCGTTGGGTTCTGTTGGGTTCTCGTTGGTCATCGTGTTGGAAAAGTGTAAATTGTTGTTCTTGGAGAACATCAGGTAGGTTTAGGGTGTCTTTGGGGTGGATCTATGGTATTTGGGGTTTTCTTCTATTTTTTGGCGCGGTCCTGTTCTTTTTTGGGGTGTATTTGAAGTGTTTTTGGGTCTCCGTTGGGTTTTTTTTGGTTCTCGTTGGTCATCATGGTGGAAAAGGGTAAATTGTGGGTTTTGGAGAACATCAGGTAGGTTTAGGGTGTCTTTGGGGTGGATCTATGGTTTTGGGGGATTTTCTTCCAGTTTTGGTGGTGATGCCGTTCTTGTTTGGGGTGTTTTTGACGTTTTTTGGGGTCTCTGTTGGGTTCTGTTGGGTTCTCGTTGGTCATCGTGTTGGAAAAGGGTAAATTGTGGTTTTTGGAGAACATCAGGTAGGTTTAGGGTGTCTTTGGGGTGAATCTATGGTTTTGGGGGATTTTCTTCCAGTTTTGGTGGTGATGCCGTTCTTGTTTGGGGTGTTTTTGACGTGTTTTGGTGTCTCCATTAGGTTTTGTTGGGTTCTTGTTTGTCATTATGTTAAATAGGAGTGGATTGTGGGTTTTGGAGAACATCAGGTAGGTTTAGTGTGTCTTTGGGGTGAATCTATGGTATTTGGGGTTTTCTTCTATTTTTTGGCGTGATCCTGTTCTTTTTTGGGGTGTATTTGAAGTGTTTTGGGGTCTCTGTTTGGTTTTGTTGGGTTCTCGTTGGTCATCGTGTTGGAAAAGTGTAAATTGTGGGTTTTGGAGAACATCAGGTAGGTTTAGGGTGGTTTTGGGGTGGATCTATGGTTTTGGGGGATTTTCTTCCAGTTTTGGGGGTGATGCCGTTCTTGTTTGGGGTGTTTTTGACGTTTTTTGCGGTCTCTGTTGGGTTCTGTTGGGTTCTCGTTGGTCATCGTGTTGGAAAACGGTAAATTGTGGTTTTTGAAGAACATCAGGTAGTTTTAGGGTGCTTTTGGGGTGGATCTATGGTTTTGGGGGATTTTCTTCCAGTTTTGGGGGTGATGCCATTCTTGTTTGGGGTATTTTTTAAGGTTTTAGTGGTCTCTGTTTGGTTTTGTTGGGTTCTCGTTGGTCATCGTGTTGGAAAAGTGTAAATTGTGGGTTTTGGAGAACTTCAGGTAGGTTTAGGGGGAGTTTTCGCGTGGATTCGTGGTATTTGGGGTTTTCTTCTTTTTGGGGAATGATCCTCTCCTTTCTTCGGGTGATTTTGAAGTGTTTTGGGGTTTCCGTTGCGTTTCGTTGAATTCCTAATGTGTTTTATGGTGGTTTGGAGTGTGCTTTGGGATTAGGAGCACATCAGGTAGGTTTAGGGTGTCTTTGGGGTGGATCTATGGTATTTGGGGTTTTCTTCTATTTTTTGGCGCGGTCCTGTTCTTTTTTGGGGTGTATTTGAAGTGTTTTGGGGTCTCCGTTGGGTTTTGTTTGGTTCTCGTTGGTCATCATGGTGGAAAAGGGTAAATTGTGGGTTTTGGAGAACATCAGGTAGGTTTAGGGTGGTTTTGGGGTGGATCTATGGTTTTGGGGGATTTTCTTCCAGTTTTGGTGGTGATCCTTTTCTTGTTTGGGGTGTTTTTGACGTGTTTTGGTGTGTCCATTAGGTTTTGTTGGGTTCTTGTTCGTCATTATGTTAAATAGGTGTGGATTGTGGGTTTTGGAGAACATCAGGTAGGTTTAGGGTGGTTTTGGGGTGGATCTATGGTTTTGGGGGATTTTCTTCCAGTTTTGGTGGTAATGCCGTTCTTGTTTGGGGTGTTTTTGACGTTTTTTGGGGTCTCTGTTGGGTTCTGTTGGGTTCTCGTTGGTCATCGTGTTGGAAAAGGGTAAATTGTGGGTTTTGGAGAACATCAGGTAGGTTTAGGGTGGTTTTGGGGTGGATCTATGGTTTTGGCGTATTTTCTTCCAGTTTTGGTGGTGATGCCGATATTTTTTTGGGGTGATTTTTACGTGTTTTGGTGTCTCCATTAGGTTTTGTTGGGTTCTTGTTTGTCATTATGTTAAATAGGAGTGGATTGTGGGTTTTGGAGAACATCAGGTAGTTTTAGGGTGGTTTTGGGGTGGATCTATGGTTTTGGGGGATTTTCTTCCAGTTTTGGTGGTGATGCCGTTCTTGTTTGGGTGTTTTTGACGTTTTTTGGGGTCTCCGTTGGGTTCTGTTGGGTTCTCGTTGGTCATCGTGTTGGAAAAGGGTAAATTGTGGTTTTTGGAGAAGATCAGGTAGGTTTAGGGTGTCTTTGGGGTGGATCTATGGTTTTGGGGGATTTTCTTCCAGTTTTGGGGGTGATGCCGATATTTTTTGTGGTGTTTTTTACGTGTTTTGGGGTCTCCATTAGGTTTTGTTGGGTTCTCGTTGGTCATCGTGTTGGAAAAGGGTAAATTGTTGTTCTTGGAGAACATCAGGTAGGTTTAGGGTGTCTTTGGGGTGCATCTATGGTATTTGGGGTTTTCTTCTATTTTTTGGCGCGGTCCTGTTCTTTTTTGGGGTGTATTTGAAGTGTTTTTGGGTCTCCGTTGGGTTTTTTTTGGTTCTCGTTGGTCATCATGGTGGAAAAGGGTAAATTGTGGGTTTTGGAGAACATCAGGTAGGTTTAGGGTGTCTTTGGGGTGGATCTGTGGTTTTGGGGGATTTTCTTCCAGTTTTGGTGGTGATGCTGTTCTTGTTTGGGGTGTTTTTGACGTTTTTTGGGATCTCTGTTGGGTTCTGTTGGGTTCTCGTTGGTCATCGTGTTGGAAAAGGGTAAATTGTGGGTTTTGGAGAACATCAGGTAGGTTTAGGGTGTCTTTGGGGTGGATCTATGGTTTTGGGGGATTTTCTTCCAATTTTGGTGGTGATGCCGTTCTTGTTTGGGGTGTTTTTGACGTTTTTTGGGGTCTCTGCTGGGTTCTGTTGGGTTCTCGTTGGTCATCGTGTTGGAAAAGGGTAAATTGTGGTTTTTGGAGAACATCAGGTAGGTTTAGGGTGTCTTTGGGGTGGATCTATGGTTTTGGGGGATTTTCTTCCAGTTTTGGTGGTGATGCCGTTCTTGTTTGTGGTGTTTTTGACGTTTTTTGGGGTCTCTGTTTGGTTCTGTTGGGTTCTCGTTGGTCATCGTGTTGGAAAAGGGTAAATTGTGGGTTTTGGAGAACATCAGGTAGGTTTAGGGTGTCTTTGGGGTGGATCTATGGTATTTGGGGTTTTCTTCTATTTTTTGGCGCGGTCCTGTTCTTTTTTGGTGTGTATTTGAAGTGTTTTGGGGTCTCCGTTGGGTTTTGTTTGGTTCTCGTTGGTCATCATGGTGGAAAAGGGTAAATTGTGGGTTTTGGAGAACATCAGGTAGGTTTAGGGTGGTTTTGGGGTGGATCTATGGTTTTGGGGGATTTTCTTCCAGTTTTGGTGGTGATGCCGTTCTTGTTTGGGGTGTTTTTGACGTTTTTTGTGGTCTCTGTTGGGTTCTGTTGGGTTCTCGTTGGTTATCATGGTGGAAAAGGGTAAATTGTGGGTTTTGGAGAAAATCAGGTAGGTTTAGGGTGTCTTTGGGGTGGATCTATGGTTTTGGGGGATTTTCTTCCAGTTTTGGTGGTGATGCCGTTCTTGTTTGGGGTGTTTTTGACGTTTTTTGGGGTCTCCGTTGGGTTTTGTTGGGTTCTCGTTGGTTATCATGGTGGAAAAGGGTAAATTGTGGGTTTTGGAGAACATCAGGTAGGTTTAGGGTGGTTTTGGGGTGGATCTATGGTTTTGGGGGATTTTCTTCCAGTTTTAGGGGTGATGCCGATATTTTTTGTTTTTTTTTTTTACGTGTTTTGGGGTCTCCATTAGGTTTTGTTGGGTTCTTGTTTGTCATTATGTTAAATAGGAGTGGATTGTGGGTTTTGGAGAACATCAGGTAGGTTTAGGGTGGTTTTGGGGTGGATCTATGGTTTTGGGGGATTTTCTTCCAGTTTTGGTGGTGATGCCGTTCTTGTTTGGGGTGTTTTTGACGTTTTTTGTGATCTCTGTTGGGTTCTGTTGGGTTCTCGTTGGTCATCGTGTTGGAAAAGGGTAAATTGTGGTTTTTGGAGAACATCAGGTAGGTTTAGGGTGTCTTTGGGGTCGATCTACGGTATTTGGGGTTTTCTACTATTTTTTGGCGCGGTCCTGTTCTTTTTTGGGGTGTATTTGAAGTGTTTTGGGGTCTCCGTTGGGTTTTGTTTGGTTCTCGTTGGTCATCATGGTGGAAAAGGGTAAATTGTGGGTTTTGGAGAACATCAGGTAGGTTTAGGGTGGTTTTGGGGTGGATCTATGGTTTTGGGGGATTTTCTTCCAGTTTTGGTGGTGATGCCGTTCTTGTTTGGGGTGTTTTTGACGTGTTTTGGTGTCTCCATTAGGTTTTGTTGGGTTCTTGTTTGTCATTATGTTAAATAGGTGTGGATTGTGGTTTTGGAGAACATCAGGTAGGTTTAGGGTGTCTTTGGGGTGGATCTATGGTTTTGGGGGATTTTCTTCCAGTTTTGGGGGTGATGCCGTTCTTGTTTGGGGTGTTTTTGACGTTTTTTGTGGTCTCCGTTGGGTTTTGTTGGGTTCTCGTTGGTTATCATGGTGGAAAAGGGTAAATTGTGGGTTTTGGAGAACATCAGGTAGGTTTAGGGTGGTTTTGGGGTGGATCTATGGTTTTGGGGGATTTTCTTCCAGTTTTGGGGGTGATGCCGATATTTTTTGTGGTGTTTTTTACGTGTTTTGAGGTCTCCATTAGGTTTTGTTGGGTTCTTGTTTGTCATTATGTTAAATAGGAGTGGATTGTGGGTTTTGGAGAACATCAGGTAGTTTTAGGGTGGTTTTGGGGTGGATCTATGGTTTTGGGGGATTTTCTTCCAGTTTTGGTGGTGATGCCGTTCTTGGTTGGGTGGTTTTTGACGTTTTTTGGGGTCTCCGTTGGGTTCTGTTGGGTTCTCGTTGGTCATCGTGTTGGAAAAGGGTAAATTGTGGTTTTTGGAGAACATCAGGTAGGTTTAGGGTGGTTTTGGGGTGGATCTATGGTTTTGGCGGATTTTCTTCCAGTTTTGGTGGTGATGCCGTTCTTGTTTGGGGTGTTTTTGACGTTTTTTGGGGTCTCCGTTGGGTTTTGTTGGGTTCTCGTTGGTTATCATGGTGGAAAAGGGTAAATTGTGGGTTTTGGAGAACATCAGGTAGGTTTAGGGTGGTTTTGGGGTGGATCTATGGTTTTGGGGGATTTTCTTCCAGTTTTGGGGGTGATGCCGATATTTTTTGTGGTGTTTTTTACGTGTTTTGGGGTCTCCATTAGGTTTTGTTGGGTTCTTGTTTGTCATTATGTTAAATAGGAGTGGATTGTGGGTTTTGGAGAACATCAGGTAGGTTTAGGGTGGTTTTGGGGTGGATCTATGGTTTTGGGGGATTTTCTTCCAGTTTTGGGGGTGATGCCGTTCTTGGTTGGGTGGTTTTTGACGTTTTTTGGGGTCTCTGTTGGGTTCTGTTGGGTTCTCGTTGGTCTTCGTGTTGGAAAAGGGTAAATTGTGGTTTTTGGAGAACATCAGGTAGGTTTAGGGTGTCTTTGGGGTGGATCTATGGTTTTGGGGGATTTTCTTCCAGTTTTGGGGGTGATGCCGTTCTTGTTTGGGGTGTTTTTGACGTTTTTTGTGGTCTCTGTTTGGTTCTGTTGGGTTCTCGTTGGTCATCGTGTTGGAAAAGGGTAAATTGTGGTTTTTGGAGAATATCAGGTAGGTTTAGGGTGTCTTTGGGGTGGATCTATGGTTTTGGGGGATTTTCTTCCAGTTTTGGTGGTGATGCCGTTCTTGTTTGGGGTGTTTTTGACGTTTTTTGGGGTCTCCGTTGGGTTTTGTTGGGTTCTCGTTGGTTATCATGGTGGAAAAGGGTAAATTGTGGTTTTTGGAGAAGATCAGGTAGGTTTAGGGTGGTTTTGGGGTGGATCTATGGTTTTTGGGGATTTTCTTCCAGTTTTAGGGGTGATGCCGATATTTTTTGTTTTTTTTTTTTTTACGTGTTTTGAGGTCTCCATTAGGTTTTGTTGGGTTCTTGTTTGTCATTATGTTAAATAGGAGTGGATTGTGGGTTTTGGAGAACATCAGGTAGGTTTAGGGTGGTTTTGGGGTGGATCTATGGTTTTGGGGGATTTTCTTCCAGTTTTGGGGGTGATGCCGTTCTTGTTTGGGGTGTTTTTGACGTTTTTTGGGGTCTCTGCTGGGTTCTGTTGGGTTCTCGTTGGTCATCGTGTTGGAAAAGGGTAAATTGTGGTTTTTGGAGAACATCAGGTAGGTTTAGGGTGTCTTTGGGGTGGATCTATGGTTTTGGGGGATTTTCTTCCAGTTTTGGTGGTGATGCCGTTCTTGTTTGTGGTGTTTTTGACGTTTTTTGGGGTCTCTGTTTGGTTCTGTTGGGTTCTCATTGGTCATCGTGTTGGAAAAGGGTAAATTGTGGTTTTTGGAGAACATCAGGTAGGTTTAGGGTGTCTTTGGGGTGGATCTATGGTTTTGGGGGATTTTCTTCCAGTTTTGGTGGTGATGCCGTTCTTGTTTGGGGTGTTTTTGACGTTTTTTGGGGTCTCCGTTGGGTTCTGTTGGGTTCTCGTTGGTTATCATGGTGGAAAAGGGTAAATTGTGGGTTTTGGAGAACATCAGGTAGGTTTAGGGTGGTTTTGGGGTGGATCTATGGTTTTGGCGTATTTTCTTCCAGTTTTGGTGGTGATGCCGTTCTTGTTTGGGGTGTTTTTGACGTTTTTTGGGGTCTCTGTTGGGTTCTGTTGGGTTCTCGTTGGTCATCGTCTTGGAAAAGGGTAAATTGTGGGTTTTGGAGAACATCAGGTAGGTTTAGGGTGTCTTTGGGGTGGATCTATGGTATTTGGGGTTTTCTTCTATTTTTTGGCGCGGTCCTGTTCTTTTTTGGTGTGTATTTGAAGTGTTTTGTGGTCTTCGTTGGGTTTTGTTTGGTTCTCGTTGGTCATCATGGTGGAAAAGGGTAAATTGTGGGTTTTGGAGAACATCAGGTAGGTTTAGGGTGGTTTTGGGTTGGATCTATGGTTTTGGGGGATTTTCTTCCAGTTTTGGTGGTGATGCCGTTCTTGTTTGGGGTGTTTTTGACGTGTTTTGGGGTCACCATTAGGTTTTGTTGGGTTCTTGTTTGTCATTATGTTAAATAGGTGTGGATTGTGGTTTTGGAGAACATCAGGTAGGTTTAGGGTGTCTTTTGGGTGGATCTATGGTTTTGGGGGATTTTCTTCCAGTTTTGGTGGTGATGCCGTTCTTGTTTGGGGTGTTTTTGACGTTTTTTGTGGTCTCTGTTGGGTTCTGTTGGGTTCTCGTTGGTCATCGTGTTGGAAAAGGGTAAATTGTGGTTTTTGGAGAAGATCAGGTAGGTTTAGGGTGTCTTTGGGGTGGATCTATGGTTTTGGGGGATTTTCTTCCAGTTTTGGGGGTGATGCCGTTCTTGTTTGGGGTGTTTTTGACGTTTTTTGTGGTCTCCGTTGGGTTTTGTTGGGTTCTCGTTGGTTATCATGGTGGAAAAGGGTAAATTGTGGTTTTTGGAGGAGATCAGGTAGGTTTAGGGTGGTTTTGGGGTGGATCTATGGTTTTGGGGGATTTTCTTCCAGTTTTGGGGGTGATGCCGATATTTTTTGTGGTGTTTTTTACGTGTTTTGGGGTCTCCATTAGGTTTTGTTGGGTTCTTGTTTGTCATTATGTTAAATAGGAGTGGATTGTGGGTTTTGGAGAACATCAGGTCGGTTTAGGGTGGTTTTGGGGTGGATCTATGGTTTTGGGGGATTTTCTTCCAGTTTTGGTGGTGATGCCGTTCTTGGTTGGGTGGTTTTTGACGTTTTTTGGGGTCTCCGTTGGGTTCTGTTGGGTTCTCGTTGGTCATCGTGTTGGAAAAGGGTAAATTGTGGTTTTTGGAGAACATCAGGTAGGTTTAGGGTGTCTTTGGGGTGGATCTATGGTTTTGGCGGATTTTCTTCCAGTTTTGGTGGTGATGCCGTTCTTGTTTGGGGTGTTTTTGACGTTTTTTGGGGTCTCCGTTGGGTTTTGTTGGGTTCTCGTTGGTTATCATGGTGGAAAAGGGTAAATTGTGGGTTTTGGAGAACATCAGGTAGGTTTAGGGTGGTTTTGGGTGGATCTATGGTTTTGGGGGATTTTCTTCCAGTTTTGGGGGTGATGCCGATATTTTTTGTGGTGTTTTTTACGTGTTTTGGGGTCTCCATTAGGTTTTGTTGGGTTCTTGTTTGTCATTATGTTAAATAGGAGTGGATTGTGGGTTTTGGAGAACATCAGGTAGGTTTAGGGTGGTTTTGGGGTGGATCTATGGTTTTGGGGGATTTTCTTCCAGTTTTGGGGGTGATGCCGTTCTTGTTTGGGGTGTTTTTGACGTTTTTTGGGGTCTCTGTTGGGTTCTGTTGGGTTCTCGTTGGTCATCGTGTTGGAAAAGGGTAAATTGTGGTTTTTGGAGAACATCAGGTAGGTTTAGGGTGTCTTTGGGGTGGATCTATGGTTTTGGGGGATTTTCTTCCAGTTTTGGTGGTGATGCCGTTCTTGTTTGTGGTGTTTTTGACGTTTTTTGGGGTCTCTGTTTGGTTCTGTTGGGTTCTCATTGGTCATCGTGTTGGAAAAGGGTAAATTGTGGTTTTTGGAGAACATCAGGTAGGTTTAGGGTGTCTTTGGGGTGGATCTATGGTTTTGGGGGATTTTCTTCCAGTTTTGTGGTGATGCCGTTCTTGTTTGGGGTGTTTTTGACGTTTTTTGGGGTCTCCGTTGGGTTCTGTTGGGTTCTCGTTGGTTATCATGGTGGAAAAGGGTAAATTGTGGGTTTTGGAGAACATCAGGTAGGTTTAGGGTGGTTTTGGGGTGGATCTATGGTTTTGGCGTATTTTCTTCCAGTTTTGGTGGTGATGCCGTTCTTGTTTGGGGTGTTTTTGACGTTTTTTGGGGTCTCTGTTGGGTTCTGTTGGGTTCTCGTTGGTCATCGTCTTGGAAAAGGGTAAATTGTGGGTTTTGGAGAACATCAGGTAGGTTTAGGGTGTCTTTGGGGTGGATCTATGGTATTTGGGGTTTTCTTCTATTTTTTGGCGCGGTCCTGTTCTTTTTTGGTGTGTATTTGAAGTGTTTTGTGGTCTTCGTTGGGTTTTGTTTGGTTCTCGTTGGTCATCATGGTGGAAAAGGGTAAATTGTGGGTTTTGGAGAACATCAGGTAGGTTTAGGGTGGTTTTGGGTTGGATCTATGGTTTTGGGGGATTTTCTTCCAGTTTTGGTGGTGATGCCGTTCTTGTTTGGGGTGTTTTTGACGTGTTTTGGGGTCACCATTAGGTTTTGTTGGGTTCTTGTTTGTCATTATGTTAAATAGGTGTGGATTGTGGTTTTGGAGAACATCAGGTAGGTTTAGGGTGTCTTTTGGGTGGATCTATGGTTTTGGGGGATTTTCTTCCAGTTTTGGTGGTGATGCCGTTCTTGTTTGGGGTGTTTTTGACGTTTTTTGTGGTCTCTGTTGGGTTCTGTTGGGTTCTCGTTGGTCATCGTGTTGGAAAAGGGTAAATTGTGTTTTTTGGAGAACATCAGGTAGGTTTAGGGTGTCTTTGGGGTGGATCTATGGTTTTGGGGGATTTTCTTCCAGTTTTGGGGGTGATGCCGTTCTTGTTTGGGGTGTTTTTGACGTTTTTTGGGGTCTCCGTTGGGTTTTGTTGGGTTCTCGTTGGTTATCATGGTGGAAAATGGTAAATTGTGGGTTTTGGAGAACATCAGGTAGGTTTAGGGTGGTTTTGGGGTGGATCTATGGTTTTGGCGTATTTTCTTCCAGTTTTGGGGTTGATGCCGATATTTTTTGTTTTTTGTTTTTTACGTGTTTTGGGGTCTCCATTAGGTTTTGTTGGGTTCTTGTTTGTCATTATGTTAAATAGGAGTGGATTGTGGGTTTTGGAGAACATCAGGTAGTTTTAGGGTGGTTTTGGGGTGGATCTATGGTTTTGGGGGATTTTCTTCCAGTTTTGGTGGTGATGCCGTTCTTGGTTGGGGTGTTTTTGACGTTTTTTGGGGTCTCTGCTGGGTTCTGTTGTGTTCTCGTTGGTCATCGTGTTGGAAAAGGGTAAATTGTGGTTTTTGGAGAACATCAGGTAGGTTTAGGGTGTCTTTGGGGTGGATCTATGGTTTTGGGGGATTTTCTTCCAGTTTTGGGGGTGATGCCGTTCTTGTTTGGGGTGTTTTTGACGTTTATTGGGGTCTCTGTTGGGTTCTGTTGGGTTCTCGTTGGTCATCGTGTTGGAAAAGGGTAAATTGTGGGTTTTGGAGAAGATCAGGTAGGTTTAGGGTGGTTTTGGGGTGGATCTATGGTTTTGGGGGATTTTCTTCCAGTTTTGGTGGTGATGCCGTTCTTGTTTGGGGTGTTTTTGACGTTTTTTGGGGTCTCTGTTGGGTTCTGTTGGGTTCTCGTTGGTCATCGTGTTGGAAAAGGGTAAATTGTGGTTTTTGGAGAACATCAGGTAGGTTTAGGGTGGTTTTGGGGTGGATCTATGGTTTTGGCGTATTTTCTTCCAGTTTTGGTGGTGATGCCGATATTTTTTGGGGTGATTTTTACGTGTTTTGGTGTCTCCATTAGGTTTTGTTGGGTTCTTGTTTGTCATTATGTTAAATAGGAGTGGATTGTGGGTTTTGGAGAACATCAGGTAGTTTTAGGGTGGTTTTGGGGTGGATCTATGGTTTTGGGGGATTTTCTTCCAGTTTTGGTGGTGATGCCGTTCTTGTTTGGGGTGTTTTTGACGTTTTTTGGGGTCTCCGTTGGGTTCTGTTGGGTTCTCGTTGGTCATCGTGTTGGAAAAGGGTAAATTGTGGTTTTTGGAGAAGATCAGGTAGGTTTAGGGTGTCTTTGGGGTGGATCTATGGTTTTGGGGGATTTTCTTCCAGTTTTGGTGGTGATGCCGTTCTTGTTTGGGGTGTTTTTGACGTTTTTTGGGGTCTCTGTTGGGTTCTGTTGGGTTCTCGTTGGTCATCGTGTTGGAAAAGGGTAAATTGTTGTTCTTGGAGAACATCAGGTAGGTTTAGGGTGTCTTTGGGGTGCATCTATGGTATTTGGGGTTTTCTTCTATTTTTTGGCGCGGTCCTGTTCTTTTTTGGGGTGTATTTGAAGTGTTTTTGGGTCTCCGTTGGGTTTTTTTGGTTCTCGTTGGTCATCATGGTGGAAAAGGGTAAATTGTGGGTTTTGGAGAACATCAGGTAGGTTTAGGGTGTCTTTGGGGTGGATCTGTGGTTTTGGGGGATTTTCTTCCAGTTTTGGTGGTGATGCTGTTCTTGTTTGGGGTGTTTTTGACGTTTTTTGGGATCTCTGTTGGGTTCTGTTGGGTTCTCGTTGGTCATCGTGTTGGAAAAGGGTAAATTGTGGGTTTTGGAGAACATCAGGTAGGTTTAGGGTGTCTTTGGGGTGGATCTATGGTTTTGGGGGATTTTCTTCCAATTTTGGTGGTGATGCCGTTCTTGTTTGGGGTGTTTTTGACGTTTTTTGGGGTCTCTGCTGGGTTCTGTTGGGTTCTCGTTGGTCATCGTGTTGGAAAAGGGTAAATTGTGGTTTTTGGAGAACATCAGGTAGGTTTAGGGTGTCTTTGGGGTGGATCTATGGTTTTGGGGGATTTTCTTCCAGTTTTGGTGGTGATGCCGTTCTTGTTTGTGGTGTTTTTGACGTTTTTTGGGGTCTCTGTTTGGTTCTGTTGGGTTCTCGTTGGTCATCGTGTTGGAAAAGGGTAAATTGTGGTTTTTGGAGAACATCAGGTAGGTTTAGGGTGGTTTTGGGGTGGATCTATGGTATTTGGGGTTTTCTTCTATTTTTTGGCGCGGTCCTGTTCTTTTTTGGGGTGTATTTTAAGTGTTTGGGGTCTCCGTTGGGTTTTGTTTGGTTCTCGTTGGTCATCATGGTGGAAAAGGGTAAATTGTGGGTTTTGGAGAACATCAGGTAGGTTTAGGGTGGTTTTGGGGTGGATCTATGGTTTTGGGGGATTTTCTTCCAGTTTTGGGGGTGATGCCGTTCTTGTTTGGGGTGTTTTTGACGTTTTTTGGGGTCTCTGCTGGGTTCTGTTGGGTTCTCGTTGGTCATCGTGTTGGAAAAGGGTAAATTGTGGTTTTTGGAGAACATCAGGTAGGTTTAGGGTGTCTTTGGGGTGGATCTATGGTTTTGGGGGATTTTCTTCCAGTTTTGGTGGTGATGCCGTTCTTGTTTGTGGTGTTTTTGACGTTTTTTGGGGTCTCTGTTTGGTTCTGTTGGGTTCTCATTGGTCATCGTGTTGGAAAAGGGTAAATTGTGGTTTTTGGAGAACATCAGGTAGGTTTAGGGTGTCTTTGGGGTGGATCTATGGTTTTGGGGGATTTTCTTCCAGTTTTGGTGGTGATGCCGTTCTTGTTTGGGGTGTTTTTGACGTTTTTTGGGGTCTCCGTTGGGTTCTGTTGGGTTCTCGTTGGTTATCATGGTGGAAAAGGGTAAATTGTGGGTTTTGGAGAACATCAGGTAGGTTTAGGGTGGTTTTGGGGTGGATCTATGGTTTTGGGGGATTTTCTTCCAGTTTTGGGGGTGATGCCGTTCTTGTTTGGGGTGTTTTTGACGTTTTTTGGGGTCTCTGCTGGGTTCTGTTGGGTTCTCGTTGGTCATCGTGTTGGAAAAGGGTAAATTGTGGTTTTTGGAGAACATCAGGTAGGTTTAGGGTGTCTTTGGGGTGGATCTATGGTTTTGGGGGATTTTCTTCCA
Organism: Aythya marila; assembly: GCF_965140915.1. Classification (NCBI taxonomy): domain Eukaryota; kingdom Metazoa; phylum Chordata; class Aves; order Anseriformes; family Anatidae; genus Aythya; species Aythya marila. The sequence goes on along the minus strand of NW_028136596.1, from coordinate 12,335 downwards.
GTTTTGGTGGTGATGCCGTTCTTGTTTGTGGTGTTTGTGACGTTTTTTGGGGTCTCTGTTTGGTTCTGTTGGGTTCTCATTGGTCATCGTGTTGGAAAAGGGTAAATTGTGGTTTTTGGAGAACATCAGGTAGGTTTAGGGTGTCTTTGGGGTGGATCTATGGTTTTGGGGGATTTTCTTCCAGTTTTGGTGGTGATGCCGTTCTTGTTTGGGGTGTTTTTGACGTTTTTTGGGGTCTCCGTTGGGTTCTGTTGGGTTCTCGTTGGTTATCATGGTGGAAAAGGGTAAATTGTGGGTTTTGGAGAACATCAGGTAGGTTTAGGGTGGTTTTGGGGTGGATCTATGGTTTTGGCGTATTTTCTTCCAGTTTTGGTGGTGATGCCGTTCTTGTTTGGGGTGTTTTTGACGTTTTTTGGGGTCTCTGTTGGGTTCTGTTGGGTTCTCGTTGGTCATCGTCTTGGAAAAGGGTAAATTGTGGGTTTTGGAGAACATCAGGTAGGTTTAGGGTGTCTTTGGGGTGGATCTATGGTATTTGGGGTTTTCTTCTATTTTTTGGCGCGGTCCTGTTCTTTTTTGGTGTGTATTTGAAGTGTTTTGTGGTCTTCGTTGGGTTTTGTTTGGTTCTCGTTGGTCATCATGGTGGAAAAGGGTAAATTGTGGGTTTTGGAGAACATCAGGTAGGTTTAGGGTGGTTTTGGGTTGGATCTATGGTTTTGGGGGATTTTCTTCCAGTTTTGGTGGTGATGCCGTTCTTGTTTGGGGTGTTTTTGACGTGTTTTGGGGTCACCATTAGGTTTTGTTGGGTTCTTGTTTGTCATTATGTTAAATAGGTGTGGATTGTGGTTTTGGAGAACATCAGGTAGGTTTAGGGTGTCTTTTGGGTGGATCTATGGTTTTGGGGGATTTTCTTCCAGTTTTGGTGGTGATGCCGTTCTTGTTTGGGGTGTTTTTGACGTTTTTTGTGGTCTCTGTTGGGTTCTGTTGGGTTCTCGTTGGTCATCGTGTTGGAAAAGGGTAAATTGTGGTTTTTGGAGAAGATCAGGTAGGTTTAGGGTGTCTTTGGGGTGGATCTATGGTTTTGGGGGATTTTCTTCCAGTTTTGGGGGTGATGCCGTTCTTGTTTGGGGTGTTTTTGACGTTTTTTGTGGTCTCCGTTGGGTTTTGTTGGGTTCTCGTTGGTTATCATGGTGGAAAAGGGTAAATTGTGGTTTTTGGAGAAGATCAGGTAGGTTTAGGGTGGTTTTGGGGTGGATCTATGGTTTTGGGGGATTTTCTTCCAGTTTTGGGGGTGATGCCGATATTTTTTGTGGTGTTTTTTACGTGTTTTGGGGTCTCCATTAGGTTTTGTTGGGTTCTTGTTTGTCATTATGTTAAATAGGAGTGGATTGTGGGTTTTGGAGAACATCAGGTCGGTTTAGGGTGGTTTTGGGGTGGATCTATGGTTTTGGGGGATTTTCTTCCAGTTTTGGTGGTGATGCCGTTCTTGGTTGGGTGGTTTTTGACGTTTTTTGGGGGTCTCCGTTGGGTTCTGTTGGGTTCTCGTTGGTCATCGTGTTGGAAAAGGGTAAATTGTGGTTTTTGGAGAACATCAGGTAGGTTTAGGGTGTCTTTGGGGTGGATCTATGGTTTTGGCGGATTTTCTTCCAGTTTTGGTGGTGATGCCGTTCTTGTTTGGGGTGTTTTTGACGTTTTTTGGGGTCTCCGTTGGGTTTTGTTGGGTTCTCGTTGGTTATCATGGTGGAAAAGGGTAAATTGTGGGTTTTGGAGAACATCAGGTAGGTTTAGGGTGGTTTTGGGGTGGATCTATGGTTTTGGGGGATTTTCTTCCAGTTTTGGGGTGATGCCGATATTTTTTGTGGTGTTTTTTACGTGTTTTGGGGTCTCCATTAGGTTTTGTTGGGGTTCTTGTTTGTCATTATGTTAAATAGGAGTGGATTGTGGGTTTTGGAGAACATCAGGTAGGTTTAGGGTGGTTTTGGGGTGGATCTATGGTTTTGGGGGATTTTCTTCCAGTTTTGGGGGTGATGCCGTTCTTGTTTGGGGTGTTTTTGACGTTTTTTGGGGTCTCTGTTGGGTTCTGTTGGGTTCTCGTTGGTCATCGTGTTGGAAAAGGGTAAATTGTGGTTTTTGGAGAACATCAGGTAGGTTTAGGGTGTCTTTGGGGTGGGATCTATGGTTTTGGGGGATTTTCTTCCAGTTTTGGTGGTGATGCCGTTCTTGTTTGTGGTGTTTTTGACGTTTTTTGGGGTCTCTGTTTGGTTCTGTTGGGTTCTCATTGGTCATCGTGTTGGAAAAGGGTAAATTGTGGTTTTTGGAGAACATCAGGTAGGTTTAGGGTGTCTTTGGGGTGGATCTATGGTTTTGGGGGATTTTCTTCCAGTTTTGGTGGTGATGCCGTTCTTGTTTGGGGTGTTTTTGACGTTTTTTGGGGTCTCCGTTGGGTTCTGTTGGGTTCTCGTTGGTTATCATGGTGGAAAAGGGTAAATTGTGGGTTTTGGAGAACATCAGGTAGGTTTAGGGTGGTTTTGGGGTGGATCTATGGTTTTGGCGTATTTTCTTCCAGTTTTGGTGGTGATGCCGTTCTTGTTTGGGGTGTTTTTTGACGTTTTTTGGGGTCTCTGTTGGGTTCTGTTGGGTTTCTCGTTGGTCATCGTCTTGGAAAAGGGTAAATTGTGGGGTTTTGGAGAACATCAGGTAGGTTTAGGGTGTCTTTGGGGTGGATCTATGGTATTTGGGGTTTTCTTCTATTTTTTGGCGCGGTCCTGTTCTTTTTTGGTGTGTATTTGAAGTGTTTTGTGGTCTTCGTTGGGTTTTGTTTGGTTCTCGTTGGTCATCATGGTGGAAAAGGGTAAATTGTGGGGTTTTGGAGAACATCAGGTAGGTTTAGGGTGGTTTTGGGTTGGATCTATGGTTTTGGGGGATTTTCTTCCAGTTTTGGTGGTGATGCCGTTCTTGTTTGGGGTGTTTTTGACGTGTTTTGGGGTCACCATTAGGTTTTGTTGGGTTCTTGTTTGTCATTATGTTAAATAGGTGTGGATTGTGGTTTTGGAGAACATCAGGTAGGTTTAGGGTGTCTTTTGGGTGGATCTATGGTTTTGGGGATTTTCTTCCAGTTTTGGTGGTGATGCCGTTCTTGTTTGGGGTGTTTTTGACGTTTTTTGTGGTCTCTGTTGGGTTCTGTTGGGTTCTCGTTGGTCATCGTGTTGGAAAAAGGGTAAATTGTGTTTTTGGAGAACATCAGGTAGGTTTAGGGTGTCTTTGGGGTGGATCTATGGTTTTGGGGGATTTTCTTCCAGTTTTGGGGGTGATGCCGTTCTTGTTTGGGGTGTTTTTGACGTTTTTTGGGGTCTCGTTGGTTTTGTTGGGTTCTCGTTGGTTATCATGGTGGAAAATGGTAAATTGTGGGTTTTGGAGAACATCAGGTAGGTTTAGGGTGGTTTTGGGGTGGATCTATGGTTTTGGCGTATTTTCTTCCAGTTTTGGGGTTGATGCCGATATTTTTTGTTTTTTGTTTTTTACGTGTTTTTGGGGTCTCCATTAGGTTTTGTTGGGTTCTTGTTTGTCATTATGTTAAATAGGAGTGGATTGTGGGTTTTGGAGAACATCAGGTAGTTTTAGGGTGGTTTTGGGGTGGATCTATGGTTTTGGGGGATTTTCTTCCAGTTTTGGTGGTGATGCCGTTCTTGGTTGGGGTGTTTTTTGACGTTTTTGGGGTCTCTGCTGGGTTCTGTTGTGTTCTCGTTGGTCATCGTGTTGGAAAAGGGTAAATTGTGGTTTTTGGAGAACATCAGGTAGGTTTAGGGTGTCTTTGGGGTGGATCTATGGTTTTGGGGGATTTTCTTCCAGTTTTGGGGGTGATGCCGTTCTTGTTTGGGGTGTTTTTGACGTTTATTGGGGTCTCTGTTGGGTTCTGTTGGGTTCTCGTTGGTCATCGTGTTGGAAAAGGGTAAATTGTGGGTTTTGGAGAAGATCAGGTAGGTTTAGGGTGGTTTTGGGGTGGATCTATGGTTTTGGGGGATTTTCTTCCAGTTTTGGTGGTGATGCCGTTCTTGTTTGGGGTGTTTTGACGTTTTTTGGGGTCTCTGTTGGGTTCTGTTGGGTTCTCGTTGGTCATCGTGTTTGGAAAAGGGTAAATTGTGGTTTTTGGAGAACATCAGGTAGGTTTAGGGTGGTTTTGGGGTGGATCTATGGTTTTGGCGTATTTTCTTCCAGTTTGGTGGTGATGCCGATATTTTTTGGGGTGATTTTTACGTGTTTTGGTGTCTCCATTAGGTTTTGTTGGGTTCTTGTTTGTCATTATGTTAAATAGGAGTGGATTGTGGGTTTTGGAGAACATCAGGTAGTTTTAGGGTGGTTTTGGGGTGGATCTATGGTTTTGGGGGATTTTCTTCCAGTTTTGGTGGTGATGCCGTTCTTGTTTGGGGTGTTTTTGACGTTTTTTGGGGTCTCCGTTGGGTTCTGTTGGGTTCTCGTTGGTCATCGTGTTGGAAAAGGGTAAATTGTGGTTTTTGGAGAAGATCAGGTAGGTTTAGGGGTGTCTTTGGGGTGGATCTATGGTTTTGGGGGATTTTCTTCCAGTTTTGGTGGTGATGCCGTTCTTGTTTGGGGGTTTTTGACGTTTTTTGGGGTCTCTGTTGGGTTCTGTTGGGTTCTCGTTGGTCATCGTGTTGGAAAAGGGTAAATTGTTGTTCTTGGAGAACATCAGGTAGGTTTAGGGTGTCTTTGGGGTGCATCTATGGTATTTGGGGTTTTCTTCTATTTTTTGGCGCGGTCCTGTTCTTTTTTGGGGTGTATTTGAAGTGTTTTTGGGTCTCCGTTGGGTTTTTTTTGGTTCTCGTTGGTCATCATGGTGGAAAAGGGTAAATTGTGGGTTTTGGAGAACATCAGGTAGGTTTAGGGTGTCTTTGGGGTGGATCTGTGGTTTTGGGGGATTTTCTTCCAGTTTTGGTGGTGATGCTGTTCTTGTTTGGGGTGTTTTTGACGTTTTTTGGGATCTCTGTTGGGTTCTGTTGGGTTCTCGTTGGTCATCGTGTTGGAAAAGGGTAAATTGTGGGGTTTTGGAGAACATCAGGTAGGTTTAGGGTGTCTTTGGGGTGGATCTATGGTTTTGGGGGATTTTCTTCCAATTTTGGTGGTGATGCCGTTCTTGTTTGGGGTGTTTTTGACGTTTTTGGGGTCTCTGCTGGGTTCTGTTGGGTTCTCGTTGGTCATCGTGTTGGAAAAGGGTAAATTGTGGTTTTTGGAGAACATCAGGTAGGTTTAGGGTGTCTTTGGGGGTGGATCTATGGTTTTGGGGGATTTTCTTCCAGTTTTGGTGGTGATGCCGTTCTTGTTTGTGGTGTTTTTGACGTTTTTTGGGGTCTCTGTTTGGTTCTGTTGGGTTCTCGTTGGTCATCGTGTTGGAAAAGGGTAAATTGTGGTTTTTGGAGAACATCAGGTAGGTTTAGGGTGGTTTTGGGGTGGATCTATGGTATTTGGGGTTTTCTTCTATTTTTTGGCGCGGTCCTGTTCTTTTTTGGGGTGTATTTAAGTGTTTGGGGTCTCCGTTGGGTTTTGTTTGGTTCTCGTTGGTCATCATGGTGGAAAAGGGTAAATTGTGGGTTTTGGAGAACATCAGGTAGGTTTAGGGTGGTTTTGGGGTGGATCTATGGTTTTGGGGGATTTTCTTCCAGTTTTGGTGGTGATGCCGTTCTTGTTTGGGGTGTTTTTGACGTGTTTTGGTGTCTCCATTAGGTTTTGTTGGGTTCTTGTTTGTCATTATGTTAAATAGGTGTGGATTGTGGGTTTTGGAGAACATCAGGTAGGTTTAGGGTGTCTTTGGGGTGGATCTATGGTTTTGGGGGATTTTCTTCCAGTTTTGGTGGTGATGCCGTTCTTGTTTGGGGTGTTTTTGACGTTTTTTGGGGTCTCTGTTGGGTTCTGTTGGGTTCTCGTTGGTCATCGTGTTGGAAAAGGGTAAATTGTGGTTTTTGGAGAATATCAGGTAGGTTTAGGGTGTTCTTTGGGGTGGATCTATGGTTTTGGGGGATTTTCTTCCAGTTTTGGGGGTGATGCCGTTCTTGTTTGGGGTGTTTTTGACGTTTTTTGGGGTCTCCGTTGGGTTTTGTTGGGTTCTCGTTGGTTATCATGGTGGAAAAGGGTAAATTGTGGGTTTTGGAGAACATCAGGTAGGTTTAGGGTGGTTTTGGGGTGGATCTATGGTTTTGGGGGATTTTCTTCCAGTTTTAGGGGTGATGCCGATATTTTTTGTTTTTTTTTTTTTACGTGTTTGGGGTCTCCATTAGGTTTTGTTGGGTTCTTGTTTGTCATTATGTTAAATAGGAGTGGATTGTGGGTTTTGGAGAACATCAGGTAGGTTTAGGGTGGTTTTGGGGTGGATCTATGGTTTTGGGGATTTTCTTGCAGTTTTGGTGGTGATGCCGTTGTTGTTTGGGGTGTTTTTGACGTTTTTTGTGATCTCTGTTGGGTTCTGTTGGGTTCTCGTTGGTCATCGTGTTGGAAAAGGGTAAATTGTGGTTTTTGGAGAACATCAGGTAGGTTTAGGGTGTCTTTGGGGTCGATCTACGGTATTTGGGGTTTTCTACTATTTTTTGGCGCGGTCCTGTTCTTTTTTGGGGTGTATTTGAAGTGTTTGGGGTCTCCGTTGGGTTTTGTTTGGTTCTCGTTGGTCATCATGGTGGAAAAGGGTAAATTGTGGGTTTTGGAGAACATCAGGTAGGTTTAGGGTGGTTTTGGGGTGGATCTATGGTTTTGGGGGATTTTCTTCCAGTTTTGGGGGTGATGCCGTTCTTGTTTGGGGTGTTTTTGACGTTTTTTGGGGTCTCTGTTGGGTTTTGTTGGCTTCTCGTTGGTTATCATGGTGGAAAAGGGTAAATTGTGGGTTTTGGAGAACATCAGGTAGGTTTAGGGTGGTTTTGGGGTGGATCTATGGTTTTGGCGTATTTTCTTCCAGTTTTGGGGTTGATGCCGATATTTTTTGTGGTGTTTTTTACGTGTTTTGGGGTCTCCATTAGGTTTTGTTGGGTTCTTGTTTGTCATTATGTTAAATAGGAGTGGATTGTGGGTTTTGGAGAACATCAGGTAGTTTTAGGGTGGTTTTGGGGTGGATCTATGGTTTTGGGGATTTTCTTCCAGTTTGGTGGTGATGCCGTTCTTGGTTGGGGTGTTTTTGACGTTTTTTGGGGTCTCTGCTGGGTTCTGTTGTGTTCTCGTTGGTCATCAGTGTTGGAAAAGGGTAAATTGTGGTTTTGGAGAACATCAGGTAGGTTTAGGGTGGTTTTGGGGTGGATCTATGGTTTTGGGGGATTTTCTTTCCAGTTTTGGGGGTGATGCCGTTCTTGTTTGGGGTGTTTTTGACGTTTATTGGGGTCTCTGTTGGGTTCTGTTGGGTCTCGTTGGTCATCGTGTTGGAAAAGGGTAAATTGTGGGTTTTGGAGAACATCAGGTAGGTTTAGGGTGGTTTTGGGGTGGATCTATGGTTTTGGGGGATTTTCTTCCAGTGTTTGGTGGTGATGCCGTTCTTGTTTGGGGTGTTTTTGATGTTTTTTGGGGTCTCTGTTGGGTTCTGTTGGGTTCTCGTTGGTCATCGTGTTGGAAAAGGGTAAATTGTGGGTTTTGGAGAACATCAGGTAGGTTTAGGGTGGTTTTGGGGTGGATCTATGGTTTTGGCGTATTTTCTTCCAGTTTTGGTGGTGATGCCGATATTTTTTGGGGTGATTTTTACGTGTTTTGGTGTCTCCATTAGTTTTGTTGGGTTCTTGTTTGTCATTATGTTAAATAGGAGTGGATTGTGGGTTTTGGAGAACATCAGGTAGTTTTAGGGTGGTTTTGGGGTGGATCTATGGTTTGGGGGATTTTCTTCCAGTTTTGGTGGTGATGCCGTTCTTGTTTGGGGTGTTTTTGACGTTTTTTGGGGTCTCCGTTGGGTTCTGTTGGGTTTCTCGTTGGTCATCGTGTTGGAAAAGGGTAAATTGTGGTTTTTGGAGAAGATCAGGTAGGTTTAGGGTGTCTTTGGGGTGGATCTATGGTTTTGGGGGATTTTCTTCCAGTTTTGGTGGTGATGCCGTTCTTGTTTGGGGTGTTTTTGACGTTTTTTGGGGTCTCCGTTGGGTTCTGTTGGGTTCTCGTTGGTCATCGTGTTGGAAAAGGGTAAATTGTTGTTCTTGGAGAACATCAGGTAGGTTTAGGGTGTCTTTGGGGTGCATCTATGGTATTTGGGGTTTTCTTCTATTTTTTGGCGCGGTCCTGTTCTTTTTTGGGGTGTATTTGAATTGTTTTTGGGTCTCCGTTGGGTTTTTTTTTGGTTCTCGTTGGTCATCATGGTGGAAAAGGGTAAATTGTGGGTTTTGGAGAACATCAGGTAGGTTTAGGGTGTCTTTGGGGTGGGATCTGTGGTTTTGGGGGATTTTCTTCCAGTTTTGGTGGTGATGCTGTTCTTGTTTGGGGTGTTTTTGACGTTTTTTGGGATCTCTGTTGGGTTCTGTTGGGTTCTCGTTGGTCATCGTGTTGGAAAAGGGTAAATTGTGGGTTTTGGAGAACATCAGGTAGGTTTAGGGTGTCTTTGGGGTGGATCTATGGTTTTGGGGGATTTTCTTCCAATTTTGGTGGTGATGCCGTTCTTGTTTGGGGTGTTTTGACGTTTTTGGGGTCTCTGCTGGGTTCTGTTGGGTTCTCGTTGGTCATCGTGTTGGAAAAGGGTAAATTGTGGTTTTTGGAGAACATCAGGTAGGTTTAGGGTGTCTTTGGGGTGGATCTATGGTTTTGGGGGATTTCTTCCAGTTTTGGTGGTGATGCCGTTCTTGTTTGTGGTGTTTTTGACGTTTTTTGGGGTCTCTGTTTGGTTCTGTTGGGTTCTCGTTGGTCATCGTGTTGGAAAAGGGTAAATTGTGGTTTTTGGAGAACATCAGGTAGGTTTAGGGTGGTTTTGGGGTGGATCTATGGTATTTGGGGTTTTCTTCTATTTTTGGCGCGGTCCTGTTCTTTTTTGGGGTGTATTTTAAGTGTTTGGGGTCTCCGTTGGGTTTTGTTTGGTTCTCGTTGGTCATCATGGTGGAAAAGGGTAAATTGTGGGTTTTGGAGAACATCAGGTAGGTTTAGGGTGGTTTTGGGGTGGATCTATGGTTTTGGGGGATTTTCTTCCAGTTTTGGTGGTGATGCCGTTCTTGTTTGGGGTGTTTTTGACGTGTTTTGGTGTCTCCATTAGGTTTTGTTGGGTTCTTGTTTGTCATTATGTTAAATAAGGTGTGGATTGTGGGTTTTGGAGAACATCAGGTAGGTTTAGGGTGTCTTTGGGGTGGATCTATGGTTTTGGGGGATTTTCTTCCAGTTTTGGTGGTGATGCCGTTCTTGTTTGGGGTGTTTTTGACGTTTTTTGGGGTCTCTGTTGGGTTCTGTTGGTTCTCGTTGGTCATCGTGTTGGAAAAGGGTAAATTGTGGTTTTTGGAGAATATCAGGTAGGTTTAGGGTGTCTTTGGGGTGGATCTATGGTTTTGGGGGATTTTCTTCCAGTTTTGGGGGTGATGCCGTTCTTGTTTGGGGTGTTTTTGACGTTTTTTGGGGTCTCCGTTGGGTTTTGTTGGGTTCTCGTTGGTTATCATGGTGGAAAAGGGTAAATTGTGGGTTTTGGAGAACATCAGGTAGGTTTAGGGTGGTTTTGGGGTGGATCTATGTTTTGGGGGATTTTCTTCCAGTTTTTAGGGGTGATGCCGATATTTTTTGTTTTTTTTTTTTACGTGTTTTGGGGTCTCCATTAGGTTTTGTTGGGTTCTTGTTTGTCATTATGTTAAATAGGAGTGGATTGTGGGTTTTGGAGAACATCAGGTAGTTTTAGTGTGGTTTTGGGGTGGATCTATGGTTTTGGGGGATTTTCTTGCAGTTTTGGTGGTGATGCCGTTCTTGTTTGGGGTGTTTTTGACGTTTTTTGTGATCTCTGTTGGGTTCTGTTGGGTTCTCGTTGGTCATCGTGTTGGAAAAGGGTAAATTGTGGTTTTTGGAGAACATCAGGTAGGTTTAGGGTGTCTTTGGGTCGATCTACGGTATTTGGGGTTTTCTACTATTTTTTGGCGCGGTCCTGTTCTTTTTTGGGGTGTATTTGAAGTGTTTTGGGGTCTCCGTTGGGTTTTGTTTGGTTCTCGTTGGTCATCATGGTGGAAAAGGGTAAATTGTGGGTTTGGAGAACATCAGGTAGGTTTAGGGTGGTTTTGGGGTGGATCTATGGTTTTGGGGGATTTTCTTCCAGTTTGGTGGTGATGCCGTTCTTGTTTGGGGTGTTTTTGACGTTTTTTGGGGTCTCTGTTGGGTTCTGTTGGGTTCTCGTTGGTCATCGTGTTGGAAAAGTGTAAATTGTGGGTTTTGGAGAACTTCAGGTAGGTTAGGGTGTCTTTGGGGTGGATCTATGGTTTTGGGGGATTTTCTTCCAGTTTTGGGTGTGATGCCGTTCTTGTTTGGGGTGTTTTTGACGTTTTTTGTGGTCTCCGTTGGGTTTTGTTGGGTTCTCGTTGGTTATCATGGTGGAAAAGGGTTAATTGTGGGTTTTGGAGAACATCAGGTAGGTTTAGGGTGGTTTTGGGGTGGATCTATGGTTTTGGGGGATTTTCTTCCAGTTTTGGGGGTGATGCCGATATTTTTTGTGGTGTTTTTTACGTGTTTTGAGGTCTCCATTAGGTTTTGTTGGGTTCTTGTTTGTCATTATGTTAAATAGGAGTGGATTGTGGGTTTTGGAGAACATCAGGTCGGTTTAGGGTGGTTTTGGGGTGGATCTATGGTTTTGGGGATTTTCTTCCAGTTTTGGTGGTGATGCCGTTCTTGGTTGGGTGGTTTTTGACGTTTTTTTGGGGTCTCCGTTGGGTTCTGTTGGGTTCTCGTTGGTCATCGTGTTGGAAAAGGGTAAATTTTGGTTTTTGGAGAAGATCAGGTAGGTTTAGGGTGTCTTTGGGGTGGATCTATGGTTTTGGGGGATTTTCTTCCAGTTTTGGTGGTGATGCCGTTCTTGGTTTGGGGTGTTTTTGACGTTTTTTGGGGTCTCAGTTGGGTTCTGTTGGGTTCTCGTTGGTCATCGTGTTGGAAAAGGGTAAATTGTTGTTCTTGGAGAACATCAGGTAGGTTTAGGGTGTCTTTGGGGTGGATCTATGGTATTTGGGGTTTTCTTCTATTTTTTGGCGCGGTCCTGTTCTTTTTTGTGGTGTATTTGAAGTGTTTTTGGGTCCCGTTGGGTTTTTTTGGTTCTCGTTGGTCATCATGGTGGAAAAGGGTAAATTGTGGGTTTTGGAGAACATCAGGTAGGTTTAGGGTGTCTTTGGGGTGGATCTATGGTTTTGGGGGATTTTCTTCCAGTTTTGGGAGTGATGCCGTTCTTGTTTGGGGTGTTTTTGACGTTTTTTGGGGTCTCTGTTGGGTTCTGTTGGGTTCTCGTTGGTCATCGTGTTGGAAAAGGGTAAATTGTGGGTTTTGGAGAACATCAGGTAGGTTTAGGGTGTCTTTGGGGTGGATCTATGGTTTTGGGGGATTTTCTTCCAGTTTTGGTGGTGATGCCGTTCTTGTTTGGGGTGTTTTTGACGTTTTTTGGGGTCTCTGTTGGGTTCTGTTGGGTTCTCGTTGGTCATCGTGTTGGAAAAGGGTAAATTGTGGGTTTTGGAGAACATCAGGTAGGTTTAGGGTGGTTTTGGGGTGGATCTATGGTTTTGGCGTATTTTCTTCCAGTTTTGGTGGTGATGCCGATATTTTTTGGGTGATTTTTACGTGTTTTGGTGTCTCCATTAGGTTTTGTTGGGTTCTTGTTTGTCATTATGTTAAATAGGAGTGGATTGTGGGTTTTGGAGAACATCAGGTAGTTTTAGGGTGGTTTTGGGGTGGATCTATGGTTTTGGGGGATTTTCTTCCAGTTTGGTGGTGATGCCGTTCTGTTTGGGGTGTTTTTGACGTTTTTTGGGGTCTCCGTTGGGTTCTGTTGGGTTCTCGTTGGTCATCGTGTTGGAAAAGGGTAAATTGTGGTTTTTGGAGAACATCAGGTAGGTTTAGGGTGTCTTTGGGGTGGATCTATGGTTTTGGGGGATTTTCTTCCAGTTTTGGTGGTGATGCCGTTCTTGTTTGGGGTGTTTTTGACGTTTTTTGGGGTCTCTGTTGGGTTCTGTTGGGTTCTCGTTGGTCATCGTGTTGGAAAAGGGTACATTGTGGTTTTTGGAGAACATCAGGTAGGTTTAGGGTGTCTTTGGGGTGGATCTATGGTATTTGGGGTTTTCTTCTATTTTTTGGCGCGGTCCTGTTCTTTTTTGGGGTGTATTTGAAGTGTTTTTGGGTCTCCGTTGGTTTTTTTTTGGTTCTCGTTGGTCATCATGGTG